>NC_133372.1:20609705-20684367 GCF_049309525.1 Garra rufa | reverse complement strand
TGCCACGCCGCATTGAAGCAGTCATTTCTGCAAAAGGATTCCCGACCAAGTATTGAGTGCATAACTGAACATAATTATTTGAAGGTTGACTTTTTTTGTATTAAAAACACTTTTCTTTTATTGGTTGGATGAAATATGCTAATTTTTTGAGATAGGAATTTTGGGTTTTCATGAGCTGTATGCCAAAATCATCAATATTAAAACAATAAAAGGCTAGAACTACTTTCAAATGTGTGTAATGAATCTAAAATATATGAAAGTTTAATGTTTATCAGTACATTACAGAAAATAATGAACTTTATCACAATATGCTAATTTTTTGAGAAGGACCTGTATATCATATATTTACATATATATGTCTGTGTGTGTGTATTTGTTTTATTTTGGAAAAAGCAATTATAGAAATTAATACTTTTAAAAATGATGATAAAGACATTTATCAGGTTACAAAATATTTCTATTTCAGATATTGCTGTTCTTCTAAACTTGAAAAACCTAAAAAAAAAACTCTACTCATTTGTTTTCTGCATAATAAATGTTTTTTTTTAGCAACAAATCAGAATATTAGAATGGTTTCTGAAGGATCATGTGACTCGAGTAATGATGCAAAAAAAAAATCAGCTTTGAAATCACAGGAATAAATTACATTTTTAAATATATTTAAATAGAAAACAGTCATTTTAAATAGTAAAAACATTTCAAAATGTTAGAGTTTGTGCTGTACTTTGTATCAAATAAACACGGGGTTGGTGAGCAGAAGAGACTTCTTTAAAAACATTAAAAATCTTACTGTTCATATACTTTTGACTGGTAGTGTAAATAACATTTTTATTTATTTATTACTTTTTCCTGCAATTATCTTGAAATTTAGCTAATTATTATTATTATTATTTTTTTTTTTTTATCTGAGATGCCAGACATGTAAAAGAACATAATCACTGATTGGAGAGAAAAAAAGGGACTGTCAAATCGATCACAAAAAAAGTTTCCATTTACATATTGTGTAATACACACACATAAATTTAAATATTTAAGAAATGTTTACATGTGTGTGTGTGTGTGTGTGTGTGTGTGTGTGTATGTATGTATGTATATATATATTAGGGGTGTAACGATATTACAAACCGAACCGAAATATCGCGATACACCAACCACGATACGTATCGCGAAACTCTCGTGGCGTACCGCGGTACTCTCACGCCCCTGCTGCCCATTGTTGGGGTTGACGTCACTTGTCTCTAACTAATTTAACCAATTTAAACATCTTTATTTTATCACATTTGAATAAATTGTATTAGTAATGATGAGCTTTTGTTCTAAATATTATATTCTAAAGTGAGTATTTTCCAAGTGCATGTCATGTCATGTGACTTGAGTGAGCGATCACACTCGGTTACTAACGTTACTCAGGGCTGGACATTAATGCTTGTCCGGGACAAGTGGATTTTGTGAAAGGGCAAGTGAAAGGGGATTTTACTTGCCCAACCGGACAAGTAACCTGATTAAAACATCAAGTACAAACAATAACTAGCGCAGCAACGAAACTTTGGTGAGCATAATTCTGATTTTATTACTTAAGATAACTGAAAACGGACAGTATCAAGCTCGTGCAGGCTATCTGACTCACGGAAAATCAACACTAATAGGCTCAACAGCTACACAAAGAAACAAGCATGAACAGACATACTGTACTGCGGTAGAAAAGCACCATTACGATTGCAAACGTGAGTGACATTGATTTTATACAACAGTAGTTCAATAAACTAGAAGTTAATATTAACTGACTTACATTTTAGACACATCATTAACCATTTTTGCAAACGAAAATAGTTCTAAGCAACAGCAGAACCTCCGTGAATCTCCGAGCAACACAGCGGTATTTCAGTACTGAATGATTTAGCATTTTTTTTTTTAATGAATGGAGTCAGTGAACGAACTGGGCTGCGTTTCCCAAAAGCATCGTAAGCTTAAATTGATCGTAGCTCCATTGGTTTCAATGGGTCTACGATGTACTTAAGCTTACGATGCGTTTGGGAAACGCAGCCCTCGTTGAATCCATCTATGGTTGAATCCGTGACTCGCTCATTAAGACAGTGACTACTGCCACCTATTGGTGGTTCGATTTTATATTTAAAGGTATTGCATTTTTCCAATATTTTTGTATAACATTAATCTTATTACATTATTTATGTATTTGCAATTTTACTGTGTAAATGCATTTTTTGGAACCTCTTATCTTCATTAAACTGTCTAAGTAAATACAGTTAAATGTCAATTTCATTGCAGGCCCGGTTTTTCCTGTGCAATGGAAAGATGGAGTTTGTTGATACTGATTTAATTTGTGCAACCATACAGAGTCTAATTATTCTAATTTGATGTATTGATAAAATTTAAGAATTTGATGTGAATGATGACACATACAGTTAGTAAGGTTAGGAAAATAAAGTTAAAAAGTGTCCTAGAAATCAATTTAAGGCAAATATCACAAATATTCAGATTAAAGTAAGACCTTATAGAGTAGTGATGAGACTATTGCTTCAGAATGGATTAATTTACAGCAAAAAAGGCATTTTTTTTTTTGCCCCGGACAAGTAATTTTTTAACTCGGACAAGTGAATGTCTAATTTTCACTAACTTACTCAGGTATCCTGACTGTACTAAAATGGGTTGGCAAAGTTAATAAAGAAAAAGTTTAGTTGTTCTTGTTATTAAGTGAATCTATTGTTCCTTAGCATTGCTGTTAAGATGACATCAACCCTAACCCCACAGCAAACAGAAACCGAACCGAACCGAACCGTGGCTCCAAAACCGTGAACCGAACCGAACCGTGCCTTCGGTGTATCGTTACACCCCTAATATATATATATATATATATATATATATATATATACAGTAGTCAACATTCGAAGTGGATCAAAACCTTTCATCAAATTTGTCCTAAAACCAAAAAGAATACCCATTCTTATCTTAGGACAACTTTTGATTAACTTTTTTGATCCACTTCGAATGTTGACTACTGTATATATATATACACACACACACACACACACACACACACACACACACACACACACACACACACACACACATACCTTTATTTTGGATGCAATTATTCATTTTTACAGCACAAAAAAAAATATATATATAAAATAAAAAATAAATAAATAAATAAAATGAACACTTGAGAGGGTTAAATGTTATGAAATGTATTTCACTCATAATCTACACTGTGCAGGTGTACATAAACTCCAGCATTATGAAACTGCACTATTCTATTTCTATTGTTGAGATTTACTGCAGCTGATGAAATGGTTTATTATCATAAAACATAAAACATTATTCCATTATGACACAGAGGTAAATACATCTCATTTCTAAGTGTACAAGCAACACAACTCATCATACATTAAACATTTTAAAAAATAATTTGAATTTGAAGACAAATTACCTGGACAAGTAGAAAGAAACTGAATGGCTACAAGTCTCTGATGTACATTAGCTTTCCACTTTAAAGATAAAAAATTATATTTCAGCATTGAAAAGTGGCTTACAGAAACAGAAACAAAAATAAACAACCTCAAATGACATCAAAAACAGTGTACAGCCCTCAGCTTCAAAAAGAGGCCCCTGTAAAGTGTGGTAATGAACTTTCATGACATTACAACTTTTATGACATTACAACAAGATGCATACTAATAAGTAATCCATCTGAGCAAGTTCAGCCCTTTGTCAGCACAGTTATATGGCATCATTCTAGATGGCACAAAGTCCGGATCACTGAATTTTGTTCAATACCAAGCAGATATAATCAAACGTTTGATAGTCACACAAATTTTTTTCTTCACACGAAAACATCTGTACAAGTGCATTAAGAGGTTTCACTGGAATAATCTTTATTCTGTTTAAATTATTTAGGAATAATCAAGAGTAACCAACTCTAGGAAAATCCCAAATAGAATCATATACCCAGTGCTATTTTAAAGGGCTTCATGAAATGCTCCAAATTTGTTACATTTGATCATTGATCTGCTACAGAGGCTTTGGCACCATTACATTATTTTCAAGCTATTTAAAGGGACAGTTTACTCAAAAAACAAAACAAAAAAACAATTCTGGCATCACCTTGATGTTCCAAACTTGTATGATTGTCTTTCTTCTGTGGAACACAAATATTTGAATACATTTTGGATATTTCTTCTACAGAACAAAGTCATACACATTTGGAACAAATGAGAGTGAATAAATAATGACAAAATTTTTCTTTTTGTGTGAATTATCCCTTTAAGAAAAAGACGACTACATGTAAGTTTGACTATGGTATGAAATGAAGTTACATGGCATAATGAAATTAAGCTTGATCATCCCACACCAAATAACAGTAACACTACTTATGAAAAGATGACAAAAGACGAATACAAAAATCAAGCATGAAAAATGCATGATGCATTTTAACAATGCAAATCAAGCATAACATTGTGTTCAAAATGAATCCTGGTGCAAAACTGTACCAGTATTGTGATTGTGATATTGTAACTTTCCTTCACATAAAATAAAATTTTTCATTAGTACAGCGGATGTCATAAAACACAAAATAAAGTTGCATATAAAGCAAAGCTGATGTGATACACAGTACATGAAGGAAATATCAGTCTGGAGCATTTTTTCCTCACACAGCCAATAGTGCTTCTTAAAATGTCAACCACTCCAAACAGCACAGTCTTTATTTCGACATCCACGTCACCAATTGAGCCTTTTCTCTCCATCCCTCTGGTTTCTGTTTCCATGGCGACCCAGCTCTCGAAGTCCACAGGTGCTTTTATCAAACAAAACTTTTTTCTCTGAATGTTACATGTTTTGATTGACAGGTGTGACATAATTGCGAGGGAACATTCCGGTGTGTCCGTGACAAGCCCCCTTCCACCAATTAGGATCAGAGTTGTCCAAGACCTGGATAAAATCTCCACGCCTGAAACCCAGCTCTCCATCCTCTTGAGGGTCGAAGTCAAACAAAGCTTGAACGTATGTGGAATTCTGTGGAACAAAAGGAGAAATGTTGAGAATTATGACAATATTGGCTTGAATGTGGCCTACCTAGATGTAACTGCAGTCATTACTGTGCTTAGATTAGTTTATTAAAGTAATATTGGAATATAACATATTTATACAACAGTTCTTTCTGGTTTCGAAACTGATTGGCTTAGAGGAGTGTAATATTCTAGTGATATCGAAACAGTTTCACCATTTGTATCAGTCCGTTTGTGGTTTTTGTGTCAGTTTTTTATGCGAGAATGCATTTGTTTAGACTTCAAATATGCAGTTTGTTAATAAAGATAACATCTATTTGAAAATTTGCTTTGATGTTTTCGGAGATGTGAGCTCCAGACATCAGCAGTCGTTCAACACTAATGAATCCACCAAGAGGAGCCTTACCTCGGCCAGATCTTCTGGAATTTGCTGCTGGCTCTGATGTCTCTATAGTGGTTAAACATGAGATATAAATTGTTTTGGCTAAACCTAACAGACAGTCTTTGGTCTTATTTGTGCCAGGGCAAATACTTTTGGCTGAGTACTTGGCGCTGCCCATGCACTTTTGACTGAATTGCAGTAAAGATTTTATACTGAAAGAAGACTGAAACAGGGTTGTAAACAAGGAAGTTTTTTTTACTTTCAATAGCACCTTGTAGTACGCAGCCAACAAATGAACTAAGTAGTGCTGTCATCAGAAATCAACTTTAAAGGGTCATGAAACTCCATACTACTACTTCTCACTTCTTTTGTGACTTTCTCAGTTGGTCGCACAAGCACATTTGATTGCTTTGGAGCAGCGCAGACCACGCACTTAAATGCGACCACATGAAATTTTTTAACTCGCACCTTCTCAAAAATTAACTCACACTTAAAAAAATAGTCGCAGTCTAGAGCCCTGCTTTAACAGATGAACTAGTGCTACAAAGATACGGCTTTCCTTAACAGAAATACAAACCTATGTTTTTTTTATTAGAAATGACACAGATGTCTCACAGAAGATAATAAGACGATGTATAAGAGGCATCATTGTGGAAAAAAATATTACTTCTTTTATTTACATTTGAACAAAAAGTGGCATGTCCAAAATTATTCATACCCTTCTCAATAATCAGCTGTTATAGCAATCAATCGCTTAATATAATTGCTGACCAGCTTTTTGTCACCACTGGTATTTTTGCCCATTCATCTTTAGCGATGAGCTCCAACTCTTTCAGGTTGGAGGGTCTCCCTGCCATTACCCTGATCTTTAGCTCCCTCCACAGATTCTTAATTGGATTTAAATCAGAACTCTGGCTGGGCCACTGCAAAACGTTTATGTTTGTCTGCTAACCATTTCTTCACCACTTTTGCTGTGTCGTTGTCGTGCTAAAAAGCGCACTGCTGCCCAAGGCCAAGTTTCTCTGCAGAGTGCCTGGTGTTGTTTTGAGAATTTTAATTAATTGCTCCTTGTTCATGGTGCTGTTTGCTGTGATTAGGTTTCCTGGTCCACCGGCTGAAAAACACCCCCAAAACATTAGGTTCCCACCACCATGTTTGACAGTGGGGATGGTGTTCTTAGGGTTGAAGGCTTCTCCTTTTTTACGCCAAATGAAGGCTACATCATTGTGACCAAACAATTCATTTTTTGTTTCATCTGACCATAAAACAGAAGACCAGAAGTCTTCTTCTTTGTCCAGATGAGCATTTGCAAAGGCCAAGCGGGCTTTTGTGTGCCTTATCTGGAGAAGTGGTGTCCTCCTTGGTTTGCGTCCGTGGAACCCAGCGGTGTGCAGTGTCCGTTGGACTGTCTGCCATGGGATTTTGCCACCAGCAGAGCCCAGATTCATCAGGATGGCCTTGGATTCTTTTTTACCTACCAGCACAGGTGTCACTTTTGGCTTCCGACCACGTCAAAAACAGCTATTCCCAATGAATCAGGGTAATTAGGATGCTTTAGAACAGCTTGGACTATTTGGAATAGTATAGAACTTTTTTTTTCCCATAGAATGCGACAGTTTGCAAAGGGTATGAATAATTTTGGACGTGCCACTTTTTGTTCAAATGTAAATAAAAGCTGAGAAATATTTTTCCACAATGATGCCTCTTGTACATCGTCTTATTATCTTTTGGGAGAAGACCGTGTCATTTCCGGTCAAAAAAAAAACTTGCTGGATGAATAAAAGTAACTTTAAGTCAGAATTTGCCAGGGGTATGATTAATTTCCGGCTTGACTGTATATATTACACTAATAAATGTTTTTGTAATCAGGTAATCGGTCGATTATTCTGATGATTAACAGAGTAATCAGAAAATTATAATAAATTTTTTCTGTGGTAAAAAAAAAAAAAAATAGACCTGAGCGAACAATACCCTTAAAATTACTTAAAATACATATATAATATCAATTAGGCAATAATAATTAGTTCAAATGAAGTATCAAAAGCAAGTATTCATATGGTTTTATTGAAAAAAAGTGTTAAAATGCATAATGTATTATAAACAACAGAACTAATGTACATGTATTATAACAAATGAATGTACTGATTCAGTCCTACCTGTGGTACCTGTTCAATGTCCCTGAGGAAAATGGGCTGATTCCTGGACACAGAAGTGGACCGATGATAATCCACTAAAGAGTTTAACGAGTTAAATTTGACCACCCACAAGAAGTATTTTCCTGCTCCATCCCGTAAGACTTTGAAGTGCTGGACATCATTACCAAATCTACAGGAAAGGGAAAACAAACAGTGTTTAAAGAATTCCATCATAGCCGGCTGCATTTATAACACTTGGATATTGCAATTCTAGTCAAGAACTCTGCACTGTTCAGTTTATCAAGAGCCCTAAGGTCTGCAGATATCTGTGGAGAACTCTTTGAATGATTCAGACAGTGTTGGCCTAGTTTAGAAACCACACAAAAAGAATTTGCAATAACACACAAATAAAGTGCTGAGAACGGCCATATTTTGTGCTGCATTGCATCAATTATTCATTGACATGCCCCTATTTACCAGAACAGTTTCAATTACTGCATCAAAATTTTAAAAGCAGCAGCCTTTGATTCTAAGTGTTCATTATTAGGACTTCAGAACAGTCATATACAAATTGGCAAAACATCAGAATGAAATAATAGAATAGAATAGAATAACAAATACATACTTGACAGACAGCGAGAAGTCTCCAGGTGCACTCTCACTCTCTCTAATGAGAAAAGCTCCATCGTGTCTCTGTTTATTTAACATTTCTTCTGCTTTTGCACGGGGAATCTTCCCATAAAACCACCTGCGTGTGCAGAACAAATCCAAAAGCAGTAGTTCAGATACTTTGTGGAATGCATAATGACATACTATTATACAAGAGTTTTGAATTTTGAGAATGCAAAGTAGTTATGAGACTGGGAAGCTCATGTATTAAATATATAATGTTTCCATGGGTCTACTGAATGGAAAGTCGTTGAACTTATGTATTAGAAATACAGAGTGTTCATTACTAAATTAGACGATATATTGATGTTATGTAACAATACGTTCTGCATACTTGACAAAAAAGAAACAATTAAATCTTTCAAACAGATCAAATTCAACAATGTCATTTTATATATAGTTTATTCCATTATTTTCCTACATGTACATGGAGGAAATACAGGGTGTCCTCATATAAATAAATTAAAGGAACTGTTCACCTAAACATGAAAATTCTGCCATGTTGTTCCAACCCCACTTGGAAGACTTTCATTCAATATTTTTCATGAAACCTGAGAGATATCTGGCCCGACATTGTCCATTCCACCAATACAGTTCCGTTTTTTTTTTTGGTAGAGGTGCCAAGAACAAACCTCAATGGCTCTTGCAAAAGCCCAGCACATGACAGGAAACATACTTAATTTGTTAAGCTGTGAAAACTAAGTTACTATTAATGTTGAATTTTAGGATGAATTATTGTAACTGAAAATCATATTTAGGTCAAAACTATCAGTTGTTTGAGAACTAAATCTGCAGTGCAGTTTTATTAAAATGCTATGCATTTTGCCCTATGTGACATCAGTTTTTATATTGTTTCAACAGTACAAATTTTTATATTGTTTGGATCAACTAGTCGAGTAGACAGATATGAATGTTTATTCATAACCATACTGAAAATAAGTCAATATTGTTAGCTGATGCTAACTGTCTAGCTAACAAACTTGCTGGTGCTAAATTGAGGTAATTTTTAGATATAAAGTCCAAATATTTTTATTCAACCAACTAGATAGATTACATCTGAGGGAATAAGAAAGGATGCGATGTTCAGAACATGGTAACTACAGTAATTATGTGGGAAGTGATGTCCTCTGGGGGCATTTGGCCAGGGGTGTTTTTACACTACAGACAAGGTTTGAAAAGAAAAAAAAAATTAAAAATATATTTTCCTTAAAATGTTCTTCCTAACTTCAGGCCTTATTCTCATATTATATATAACTGTGACGTTCTGCAGAACAACTAGCTTTAAAACACTTTTTTCCTACTGGTGAAAATTAGATGGTCAAATCTGTTTTCTCTCAAGTACATCTGAGTGTAAGCTTCACAGTGAACATTACTACATCACTCTCATTAACGTAGTCCATATCAACAACAGAAATATATCTTGACTACATATAGTGGTTATTTTGAAAAAATCCCAGGTATTTTGAGCAGTAGGATTATACAAAACATAAGCTAATATAAAATTAAGTAGCCTATATAAAATTGCAAAATAAATCTATTAGTATTTTTACCGAAGTACATATAAACTAAATAAATGAATGAATGATGCATATATATAGTGCTTTATTATTGGCATACACCCAAATCACTTTTTCAATCATTTGGGGATCTCTCCTCAACCCCCACCAGTGAGCAGCATCCACTTGGATGATGGGACGAAAGGTATAGTAAAAGGTACAGGTACAGCTTGAATCCCAAGCTGTTTCATGTTGACGTCAACATAAAACATTAGCATATTGCTCGCCCACTTGTTGCACACGCAGACCAGGGAAAACGTTAACCACATCTCCCTTAAACACTTTAGCCGAATTCTGTGGATAGCATCATTTCGAGAAGACTTTGTGCAGTGCTCTGCACTGAGGGTAAATCTGTTAGGGTACAGTTAGGGTATGTCGAAAAACTCCCATCTTCAAAATCGCCAATGTAGGATGACTTTGAAGTTGGAGGAGAAAATGAGATGGGAGTTTTTCAACTGTCTTGAACAGGAGTGCACAGAGTATGCCTCTGCATCGCAGAGCTAGATAAGATGAGCATTTGTGGGTAAAAAGTGTATAAATATATATTTTTTAAGAAAATGACAGATCGTTTCACCACATAAGACCATTATAAATTATTTAGAGCCCTCTGAAACTGCATTGAAACTGCAGTTTTAACCTTCAATCCGTTGAGCACCATTGAAGTCCACTATATAGAGAAAAATCCTGGAATGTTTTCGTCAAAAAACTTAATTTCTTTGCAACAAAAGAAAGAAAGACATGAATATCTTGGATGACATGGTGGTGAGTAAATTATCAGGAAATTTTTATTCTGAAAGTGAAGTAATCCTTAAAAAATTGTTGTAGCATGCAAAATACGTATTTAGTTGTGTGAGTTGTGTTCGTTCCACACAGCTTGTAGGTCTCTGGTTAACAGCAATATCTGTTCGCTCGCAATTGTCTAGAAATGTGTCAATGAATAGTGAATGTTTGTCGTTATTAGTTGGACTTATGAAAAAATAGAATAAAAAATAGAGCAATACGTTGGTGTATAAACTGCAGTGCTTTATCGATACATTTCTGAATTGGGCTAACGCATATACCATGGCTGTTTGGGTTTTTAATGTAATGGTGATGGGAGTTCTGTTTTCGTTATGCAGTACACGCGGTAGACATTTCACAACAAACTGGGTCATCAGACCAATCACCGCAGATTAACGTCACTCAAAGGAGGGGTTTGGAAAAATTAATTGAGCGAATGGTTTGGGAGTTGTTGAGCAAAACCAAAACCAAAACTCCCAAAACCAAAATATGACCTTTTCATAATCCAATTTGCTTCAGTTTTATGGGTTTGGAGTGACAGGAGGGTGAGCAATTGATGACAATTTAAATTCTTGTAAAGAGTTTTTTTGTAGATGTAGTCTTTTCAACTAAAAAGAGCAAATGTACTTACGGGTGTGACTTCATTTCTATGTAATTTTTTGGGATAAATCCTTCTTTTCCGTTGAGTTCTGCCTTGTACCAGTTCTGGTCACATTCTTCATTTAAAACCTGATGGGAAAACAAAAGACACTTTAAAACCTGACCAGCATGGTGTCACTACACAGTGTCCACACAGTAAACCACCAATCAATCCACAGAAGACACTTCCCTCAGAACACAGAGGACTTAAAGAGCCAATCGTATCACTGGCTGTGGTGTTTAGAAACCCAAGGCCTTGCTCTATAAATAGCATACAGGAAATATCCTTCATTTCAGCTTTAAGCCACACATTACATCCTGTATACATAAGACTTCTCTGGCACTAATGAGAAATACATTGTACACACTCTGTTTTGTGGAATTGCAAAACTGAACCAGATGGATTGCGCAAAAAGATGTGGACCATTAGCATCTGTCCTGATGGCTGAGATTTGATGTCTCTTTCATAACTGAAGTACAATGTACCCAGAATGATACCATCTGTGGTAATGACCATCACTATCAAAATCAAATATGAAATGAAGAAAGGAGTACATTACAGCCCTGTGCACACAATCTCAGAGGTGAAACTGATGAAGTGGACAAATATGAAAAAGCATCACTTTGTGTGATTACTTTAGGCTCAAAGACACCCTCTCAGTCTTAAGTCAAGTATGTTATGACACATCCGTCTAAGATAAATGGGAATCCTATTCTATAGCCTGGAACGTTCTCACAACTCTGAAAGATGGTCTCCCCATCCCTTCTCTCTCTGTAAACAACCATTAATCTGCTCTCACTCCCACCGCGCCATGGCGCCTCTTTTCTCTGCCTTAAAAAAATAGAGTGACATTATAAACAAGCCAAGATGTCAAATTCCGAACATAGAAAAGGGGAGGAGAATATGAAAGTAGGTCTTGGTAACGTCTGGGTGGGAGAAATGAACACAGCTTATATCAGTTATAATGTATACATTGATTTAGTATTTTTTTAAATCCACTCCCACTCCAAGCAGTAACAAACAGAGAGAGGAAAATACTGTCTGATTTTTTTATTCCTCTTGTCATCTTGGTGAATAGAAAGCAATCTGAGTTTTAGGAAATCTCTATGTGGGCGCAGTGAAGAATTTGCATATGCAAAATTTGCCCCAATTTTGTGTCTTTCCAGTAAAACCCCTCTCAGTGGTTGGATGAAAACTGGTATTAGACCTAAAACACGGAATCAGAGCTTTGTTTTAAAATAAATAAATAATAGAGCAGACAGATGAATGTGATGCCAAAACCAAGTCCAAATTCTAAACACAGGTTTGTGGTTCAAAGATGTCGGCCGACCCCAATCCACAACCACTAAATCCCTATTCAGAGAAAATCATACTAGCAGCAGCCTGCTTGCCCGCAGCAAAGGACTGTTGCTAGGCAGAAAGCACACAGCAACAGATAGAAAGTGGGAAAGAGGTTCAAACCATAGCAAAATACAGAAACACTTTAGATATTGATGGCACATTTGTACAATGAGTTGACCTAATTAGTACCAACACGATAAAGTAACAAAAAACAAAAACTATTTCTGCCGTGTTAAAGGCAAACCATTTTGGTTACCATTGACATCCACTGTATGGACCAAAAAAAAAAAAAAAACCTCAGGAATGATGTCCAATAGCTTGATGTCCAATCACAAAATACCTTTTTTATGTTCCATAGAGCAAAGGAAAATTATGACAGGAATTTTCATTTTTTTGTGTGAAATATCTGTTTAAGCCTCATACACAGAATTGCGTCATTGATGGACGCTAGTCAGGTAAAAGTATCAGAATACTCTAAAGATCTGATTACAAATGGGATGTATTGTAAAAATTTTTTATTTTATTTTATTTTTTTTAGCAAAATTACAAAAACAAAGAGAGAAAATGGAAAAGCAAAAAAAAAGTGTATATGTAATACGGGTCCAATTGCCATGTAAACTGTTCATATAATAGAATATAATAAAAATGTGCAGAGACAAACCATGTAAACCGTTTATAATTACATTAACTTTTCGATCACTCCAACATGCCACTACGCAATACTTTAAAGGACACGGCTCACGTGTGCATTTGGGTTGTTGACATGACATGGCATTTTCACTGTCCCACAAGATAAAAATGAATATGATTAATATTGTCATTATTTAAAATGCAGAAAATTGTTAAAAAATGTTGTCCTACATGTACGTGTTGTTATAAAAGCTGCAGTATTATTATTATTTTTTTTTATCTTTGAGCCAAATCTCAAAATTGTTTAATAAATTTCAACTTTTATAAATTTAAAAAAAGCATAAAATTGTTAATAAATACCTCTGGCTATTTTAGTAAAAGGCATTACATTTTTCACCCATATATTTCTGAAAGCGTAAAAACTTGATACATTTTGTCTCTGAAAACCATGTCCTCTGGTGTGACACCATATCCATTCTGATTTTAAATTGGCCAATTCCAAAAAAAAAAAAAAAAAAAAATCTTTCATTAGTTAAAGGACCCGTGTTACTGAAGCCCCCCTTTTAAATCATAAATTGTTTATTGTTTAATTGTTTATTGGAACTACTACAAAAGTGTGATGTTTTGTTGTCCTTTGGTGTGACACCTCTAAATTATATATATATAAAAAATATATAAAAATATATATAAAAGATGTCACACCAGAGGACAAGGTCTATTTAAAAAGCATTTTAAGTAATTAAATAATATTTGTTTAACTCCTTTTTATTCTTTTCTGTCATTTTCAGTGTTCTTGAATGCAATAATTACATTAATTAAACAATTTTCTAATGTTTTTGCAGAAAGCGTGTACCGTTATAAAGTGTCATGAAAATAAGTATAAAATGTGATACTTTGTTTTTAAGACAGAAAGAACATTTTTCAGTAACATACTGATTGACTAAGACACTGAATTTTGTTGATGAAAATGATTTTGTTTTGTTTAAAAAAAAAAAAACATGTTGATATTGTTTGCATCAAAATTAAACTTTTTTTCTCCTTTCACTTTAATAACTTCCATTTCTGTCATTTAGTGTGACAATGTCCTATGGTGTGACAAACATTAAAGAACCACAGATTTGTTTTTATTATCTCAAAATTGAGTTGAGTATTGCAATAGGGGAGATTATAAATACTACTCATCTCAAAATGGTACAATTTTCAGCAGTATTGAAAGGATGACAGCAAAAGGTGTCTTGTTGTCAACGTTTGTCTTGAAATTGTCCAAAAAAGTCATGGGGAAAAATACATAACATAATATGAAAATGTCAAACAATGAAGATAAATCTCTCTCATAATGTTTGTATTTTTTTGCTATGTCACACCATAGGACTACTTTATACTACTATACTACTATGAAACACTACATAAATAGATGCATTTCTACTTCAAAAATGGTCTTTTACAACAACATCAACAAAAAAATTACTGCCTATTTGTCAACTACCTATTTGCATAAAATCACCACCAGTTGCTGTTGTTCATGTTATCGACTCACAGCGAAATTTAATAACTTCTGGTTGTAGTTGTCATGTCATGCCCGGTTAAGACACAGTGTAAACCTGGAGGTGTTGACAACACTCATGCAGAGAGAGAGCAAAGTCACAAGGCCTCTGACCACATCTGTCAACCAGCCTGCTCTCAACATTGACAAGCTCTGTCCACAGAAACTCAAGACAATTCATACTGACACACACACACACACACACACACACACACACACACACACACACACACACACACACAACATAAAACAAGTCTCCGCTGCATTACATATGGAATCTTGTTTTTCTACCTGAAATCCTCAAATGTCACCATCTGTATTTTTTCACAATGGATAAACTACAACCCTTACTTACAAAGCTTATTTACAAACACTTCTTTTCATTCATTTTTAATTTCTATGCTCACATCATTTACTGTGGTAAAACAGGAAAACCAGATACCATTTTTTTCTTGTCAAAACAAGTACCAAAACACATTTTTTTCTGTCGGTCAACATGAGTGATCCAACAAATTAGCCATTTCAGGTCATACTTTGCATTAGTAGAAAATTATCTTGCAGGTTTCAGTTGTTTCCTTACACGTTGTGCTTGTTAGGCATGACAAGGCATGTTTAGTGTGTTTATATATTAGTGCATTAGTTCACACACCTGTAATCCAGTTTCTGAGGTGCAACATTAGTATCTTGCTCATGTGGAAGTTAAAATTTGCTCTTCCAACTTTTTTACAACCAGTGTTAGTTGCTTTGGAATACTGGAAAAAAAAAACATTAGAAAAGAGAGAGGGTTCTCTCCTGTCCATTTCTTCTCTCAAAGTACAGAGCAGGATATATAATGACATTTATCATATGGGGCACATTATCTTATGATGTTACATTTATCTTCTAATTAAACTTGGATTAGTTCTGAAATTTCATTCAATTTTTATTGCTTTCCATGTACTTTGTATTGTTTAAATTTTAATTTGTTTAAGTTGTTTAAATTTTAATGCACATTAAAATTTTAACCACATTAAAAGCGTAATTTGTGCAATGTAAATTACTTACATGTAAAATATAGCCTATATAATCCATTTACTCTCAAATGAAACCAAACTAAATATATCACTAAATACATTAGCTTACGAGAATACTGCATTATTACTTATTCTGTCTAGAACAAATAATGACACCAACACAAACACCAGAGACTGCAGTGCAAAACAGATAAACACTGTATGAAACATATTCATGTCTTAGTCAAATGTGTTTATCATGTTCATCTCATGCATAACTTAAGAGCTTGCAAAATCACTAACCCGACGTCATGGTGGTTTCCAGTCCACCAAACAAAATGCATCATCTTAACTTATAGGCTTCCCATTGGTCTTTAAAAAGTCTTCAGTTTAGTTAAGAATTTAATTTAGTCCCTAATTAGGTTTTTTTTTTTTTTTTTTTAATGAAGTTGTCAATTTTGTTTTAATATCAATATACTGTTTTTACACAGCAAACAGTTGTAAATGTGAAAGAAGCTAAGTTCTAAAAATCCAAACAATTAAGACAATTAAGATATTAAGTAATATTTATGTTTTAATATAATAATTTATACGTTTGACTCATCCCTTTTCTTAAAAATGGGTTAAAGAGCAGGTCATATGGGCTTTTGAAAAATATCTTTATCTTTAAATATTGTCTCTCAAAAGAAAGAGTCAACACTGTTTACATCATTTACATCACTGTTTACAACGCTGTGTTCTGTGAAAGCAAGTTTGTTTCATTTTCATTGCCTAAAGACGATGATGTGAAGAATCAGTGGTTAAAATTATTTTGTTATGTTATAGCCTTATACCAAAATGGATTAAATTCATTATTTTCCTCCAAATTCTACACACAATACCCCATTAATGACAACGTGAAAGAAGTCTGTTTGAAATCTTTGCAAATTTATTTAAAACAACAACAAACATGTACATAAGTATTCACAGCCTTTGCCATGACACTAAAATTGAGCTCAGGTGCATCCTGTTTCCACTGATCATCACCTGTGGTGAATTCAGTTGATTGGGCATGATTTGGAAAGGCACACCTGTCTATATAAGGTCCCACAGTTAACAGTGCATGTCAGAGCACAAACCAAACCAATGAAGTCCAAGGAAGACAGGATTGTATCAAGGCACAGATCTGGGATAGGGTACAGAAAAATTTCTGCAGCATTGACGGTCCCAATGAGCACAGTGGCCTCCATTATTCGTAAATGGAAGAAGTTTGGAACCACCAAGATTCTTCCTAGAGCGTGCCGCCCGGCCAAATTGAGCGATCGGGGGAGAAGGACCTTAATCAGGGAGGTGATCAAGAACCCGATGGTCACTCTGATAGAGCTCCAGCATTTCTCTGAGGAGAGAAAAGAACCCTCCAGAAGAACAAGCATCTCTGCAGCACTCCACCAATCAGGCCCATATGGTAGAGTGGCCAGATGGAAGCCACTCCTCAGTAAAATTCAGATGACAGCCCACCTGGAGTTTGCCAAAAGGCTGAAGGACTGAAGGACTCTCAGACCATGAGAAACAAAATGTTTTCCACCGGTCTTAGTACACGATATAACTACAGAAGAGTCAAGTTTTAAATATGACAAATATCGAAACTCGTTGGTCATTTTTGAACGTGATGCTATTGGTCTAATAGGATTCAATGATCTATGCTAAGCTATGCTAAAAGTGATATCGCCAGAACAGGAGAACGGCTGGATTTCAAAACGGTAAAACTCAACTTATTAACTCGGGGGGAGTTGAGAATGAGCCTATTTCCAAAAAAAGTGGAGTGTTCCTTTAAAATAGACCAAAACTGCTGATTCACCAATGGTCCCCATCCAACCTGATAGAACTTGAGAAGTACTGCAAAGAAGAATGGGAGAAACTGCACAAAAATAGGTGTGCTAAGCTTGTAGCAATATACTCAAAAAGACTTGAGGCTGTAACTGGCGCCAAAGGTGCTTCAATAAAGTATAGAGCAAAGGCTGTGAATACTTTTTTTTTTTTTTTTGCAAAGATTTCAAACAAACTTCTTTCACATTGTCATTATGATGTATTGTTTGTAGAATGTTGAGGAAAATAATGAATTTGGATTAAGGCTGTAACAAGGCTGGAAAAAGTAAAGTGAAGAATTTTTAATTATTTTTTAATAATAATGAATGTAAGACCTATTTGAGTTTACAAACTGTATTGTTTAATTAGTTGGTCGCGTTAGCCCTCAGCTAACGTATACATTATTATTGTTTTGTTAAGTGTTTACAGTTTAGCAGCTAAATTTTAGCTGTGGGCATGTTTCGCTTGCAGGTGTTAAACCCAATGTTTTTTTCATGTCATTATTAAAAAAAAGTGCATGCTTTGTCAATGGTAGCGCTCGCTAATGTTGTCTTTTTGTTTTTGTGAAAACCGTATCTGAACTGTAAATCATGTTATTTTATGGTTTAATATGTTATAGACATATCCCTAACCCCAGTCATTCGGTTTTCATTTTATTTGTGCAGGTCTTTATTATTTTTATTCGGCCTAGTTACATTTATTTCGGGCATATCAAAATCTGAGGACTGCATGCCCGAAGGGCTACCAGGGATTTTGACATTTTGCGAGCTCTGAAATGCACTGACTTTCATTCATGGCTTCTCATCTGAATCTGATGTTTTAGAATATTAGTGGTCAAATTTCACAATAAGTTAAGTTAATGTTAGTTTATGTATTAACATAAACAAAAAATGAACAATACATTTATTACAGTATTTATTAATCTTTGTTAATGTTAGTTAATAAAAATACAGATGTTTTGTTAATTCACAGTGCTTTAATGTTAACAAGCACAACTTCTGATTTTAATAATGCATTAGTAAATGTAGAAATTAACATTAATAATACTTTAGAAGTATTGTTAATTCTTAGTTCATGTTAACTGAAGGAATTAACTAATGAACCTTATTGTAAAGTGTTACCAAATTAGTTTTTATTTTTTAAATGAGTATTTTCTTTTGATCTCAAGTATAATATGTGACCCTGGACCACAAAACCAGTCTTAAGTCGCTGAGGTATATGTGTAGCAATAGCCAAAAATACATTGTATGGGTCAAAATTATTGATTTTTCTTTTATGCCAAAAATCATTAGGAAATTAAGTAAAGATCATGTTCCATGAAGATTTTTTGTAAAATTCCTACTATAAATATATCAAAATGTAATTTTTGATTAGTAATATGCATTGTTAAGAACTTAATTTGGACAACTTTAAAGGTGATTTTCTCAGTATTTAGATTTTTTTGCACCCTCAGATTCCAGATTTTCAAATAGATGTATCTCGGCCAAATATTGTCCTATCCTAACAAACCAGTTTCGTAAAATTTAACCTTATGACTGGTTTTGTGGTCCAGGGTCACATATAAAGCTGTTTGGTTATGTTTTGGTACTTAAATTACAAACAAAAAGTACAAAATGATAAAAAGTAATTAATTAAATGTGTTATTCAAAAACAATATTAATCTACACTTCAATACATGGCTATTTCATTTTTTAATACAATTGAAGAGTTTTTACTGAATTTCCACCAAAAATACACTGCTGTTTAAATGTTTAGGGTTAATAAGATTTTTTTCCCCTTTATACTGTAAAGCAAGGTTTTGGTCACACTGCACACCCGATATGGCTAATGTAGGCCATTACAATTTTTCTAGGAAATATGGTCCAGTGTGCCTAAAGCACTTATGAAAGACAAAGGAAGCATAATTGCTCATGAGACAAAAATGGAAAAAGAAGCATAGAAGCAGGGTTTTTTTTAGGATCTTATAATTCAGTGACAATCATAGTAGCCTACTAAATTAACAGTACTTGCAAACCATTTTTGGCTAATAATATCCTCTAAATCCGAAACGCTTTACCACATGTCTGGCATGTACCCTTTCCAGCAGGCCGACTTACCTAAGCTTTGTATCTGTAATAAACAGATTATTGATATGCTCAGGGGCAATAGAGAGCTGCTTCTGGTTGGAAAGAATTTAAATCGCCTTCAGCAGCTGAGATTAGGTTCAAACTTAACATTATTATTATTATTGGAGATTTGTATCAAGATTTTTTCTTCACACTAAAAAGGCTGATTCACTTCAACACATGTTTGATGCATTTTGATGAATTTATGTTTTGCATCATCTGTAGATAAATAAATGACAAAACCAATGATATCAGACTGGCATCAGCCATGATGTTACAAGTCCAAACATCCCCTGAAGGCCAAACAGTTCATCACAGGCTGACACGCTCCAGACACACATCATCATCGTCTGGTTCTGTGAGTCACAGAGGCTCAAAGACAAGATCATAACTGTAGTTAAATGATCGTAACAGACAGAAAGATGTGTCACTAAAGCAGGCATCAAGTGCTATGGACACAATGCATGTGTCTATGCACATGTGTACATTTTCAAAGAAAGGAACTACACAATTCATAGATGTGTTGCAAATGCACTAGAAATATTTAGCAGGTTCTATATTTATCTAGACCTGTCTGCGTTCCAAGTCCTGCAGTGCGAAACATGTTTTGACTGGAAATTACATCAGCATAGACAGTTGTGTAGTGTCAACAGAACAACAATCCAACGACTTTGAAAGTCATACAGTGAGTGAGCAGTATTAGGCATTGTGAAGTTAAAACATCAGTGATGTCAACCCAAATGCCTGCTCTCAACCACTGAATCAGTAAATAGTGGGCCTGCAAAGGCAATCTTCCAGAAGATCCCAATGAAACATTTTCTTAATGCAAAATTTAACCCGAAACCCTAAAGACTTGTACACCTTGCATTTTGTTGTCTTAATAGTCTCACATATAATTTTTTTTTAACCAGGTGTTTGGCTGAAACTACATAAACTATTTATATAGTTTATGTACAGACAGTAGGCTTTCTAGTCACGTCTCTAGTGCAACATCAAATTCTCAAAACTAGAAGCAGAAAGAACCTTTTTTGTACCATTCTGCCTTGTGCCAGAGGCACTTTTGGATGAGTGCTCTAAGTCAGTGAGAATGATGCTAAAAATACTGAAAATACATCCTTCCCCTTCAGTCATTTCACTACGACGTTACATATGGGAACTCGCCTGAGAGACCAATCATCTCTGAGCCTTATTCAAAAGGCCAATGAACACTGGCGAGTGGTATTTGCATGACAAGCCACTCCCCTGTACATACGGGTATATAAGAGGGCGGCTTGCAACCACTCATTCAGATTTTTGCTTCAGAGCCTCTCTATGCTTCGACACCTCAGCCATCTGCCTCGGCCTTCAGGTCAACCGAGGGAAGAGCAAACTCTCCCCAGTGCAGAGGATCTCTTTCTCGGTGTGGAGCTGGACTCGGTCAACATGACAGCCCGCCTCACCAGCAAGAAGAGTGTGCAGTCAGTGCTGTAGTGTCTGAAATCATTCAGACACAGGACAGCGGTCCCTCTCAAAATATAGAGGCTCCTGGGGCATATGACAGCTGCAGCCGCAATCATGCCGCTGAGCTTGCTTCATATGAGACCGCTTCAGCACGATCGAGTCCCAAGATGGGCATGGCAACGGGCAAGCAGCATCGGGCTCCTCGACAGGACCTCGACTGCAGCGGCATGTCAATTGCCTCGAGTTGTTGCCTGTGCTTCCGGCCCCTCGTCGCTTCCGACTGACGTTACGCCAGAAGCACGTGCTTGTTTGCACTACGACCACGTGTCACAGGTCACAACTCGCCCGCCATCTGCTCCTACGGAGTCGAACGTGGCAGACATCGCTACGTGCCATTCACATAAAACCAGGGAAACTCAACCGTGCAGCCGATCAGCTCTCACGGCAGTCCACCCACCCTGGAGAATGGCGACTCCACCCCGTGACAGTCCAGCTGAATTGGAGCCATTTCGGCAAGGCCCAGCTACATCTGCTCGCCCTTCCCGAATCCTCCCGTTGCCAGTTGCTTTTCCTCAACAAAGTTGCACTGGCACACAGCTGGTCTCCGGGGCTCAAGTACGCCTTTTCCCCAGTGAGCCTCCTTGCACAGACCCTGTGCAAGATCAGGGAGGACGAGGAGCAAGTCCTGCTGGTTGCGCCACACTGGCCCACCCAGACCTGGTTCCCAGAACCCATTCCCCTCGCGCCCCTCCCTCGAAGATCCCCTTTACGAAAGACCTTCTTTCTCAGGGGATGGGCACAATTCGGCACCCCCGTCCCATGGAGCTGCTCCTGGACGAGACGCGTCAGACCTCTCCGGCTTTCCACAGGCCGTGATAGAAACTATCACTCAGTCCCGAGCTCCCTCTACTAGGCAGGCTTACGCACTGGTGAGGTGGGGTCTGTTCGTTGACTGGTGTTCCACTCGAGGAGAGGACCCACAGAGATGCACGATTGCAGTAGTGCTTTCCTTCCTGCAAGAGAAGTTGGAGCGCAGGCTGTCCCCTTCGACTCTCAAAGTGTACGTTGCTGCCATTGCAGCGTATCACGATGCAGTGGATGGAGCATCCCTTGGTAAGCACCAACTCATCGTGAGGTTCCTGCGAGGTGCAAGAAGGATTAATCCTCCCAGACCGCACCTCATACCCTCTTGGGATCTCTCCGTTGCCCTCCGCGGCCTACGGGAAGCCCCATTCGAGCCACTTGCGTCAGTAGAGCTGAAATTCCTGTCACTTAAGACAGCGCTCCTGACTGCACTGGCCTCCATCAAGAAGGTAGGGGACCTACAAGTCTTTTCTGTCAGCGAAACGTACCTTGAGTTCGGGCCCAGAGATTCTCACGTCATCCTGAGACCCCGGCCCGGTTATGTGCCCAAGGTTCCCACCACACCCTTCCGTGATCAGGTGGTGAACCTGCAAGCTCTGCCCCTGGAGGAGGCAGACCCAGCTTCTGCGCTGCTGTGCCCTGTTCGTGCTCTGTGCTTATACGTAGACCGTACTCACCACTTCAGACGCACTGAGCAGCTCTTTGTCTGCTTCGGAGGTCAGCAGAAAGGGAATGCTGTCTCCAAACAGAGGTTGGCCCATTGGGTGGTGGAAGCCATCTCCCTGTCTTACTTGTATCAGGGAGAGCCATGCCCCTTAGGTGTTCGTGCCCACTCCACTAGGAGTGTTGCCTCATCCTATGCATTGGCTCATGGCGCCTCACTAGCAGATCTGTAGAGCTGCCGGCTGGGCGACACCTAATACCTTCGCTAGGTTCTACAACCTTCGCGTAGATGCCGTTTCCTCCCGTGTCTTAACATAGACTTCAGGTGAGCGGGAGGACGGATGGTGTTGGCTTGCTGCGCCATTCCCACGTGGATCCGTGCGCCATATTCCCAGAATGTTCCCTCCGGCGAACCCTGGGTCCTCTATGCCCCGCAGTCAGGCCTAGATGTGGAGTAGTCCCTGACTGTGATCCTGCCTGGGTCTCCTTCGCCCCGCAGGTTGTGGCTATATTTTGCAAATATTCCAGCGGAGAAGGCCGCTGTTTCCCTCGTGTATCCCTAAAAGCTTTATGGATATATTGAATTATTCTCATTTCCATATGTAAAGATCTCATGTGCTCCACCCCCCCAACCCATGCTTCAGTACATCTGGCATTGGGAAGGCGTTGGGAAGGTTACGTTACAATTTCCATCTGCTGACACGTCCGCCTATCAGCACGTGGGGTTGTGCGTAACGTGGCGTCAGGGTCGTGGCCTGTTCCATGGGTCTGTTCCCATATGTAACGTCGTAGTGAAACGACTGAAGGGGAACGTCTAGGTTACGAAGGTAACCCTCGTTCCCTGAAGGAGGGAACGGAGACGTTACATCTCCTGCCACGACCCTGGCGTCACGCTGACACTGGCTCGATCCGGCTCCCCAGCGAAAACCTGAATGAGTGGTTGCAAGCTGTCCTCTTATATACCCGTATGTACGGGGGAGTGGCTTGGCATGCAAATACCACTCGCCAATGTTCATTGGCCTTTTGAATAAGGCTCAGAGATGATTGGTCTCTCAGGCGAGTTCCCATATGTAACGTCTCCGTTCCCTCCTTCAGGGAACGAGGGTTACCTTCGTAACCTAGACGTTTCTATGGCTTCTGTCAAAGCACTACAGACTCCTATAGAGCTAAATATATTTTTTACTTAAACAGAAGAGTTCAGCCTGGATAATAAAATGTCTTTGAACAGTTTAAAGGAATAATTATCCAAAAATGAAAATTCTGTTGGTAGCCATGTTTCCATTACCCTGTTTTAATGCACATTTTGAAGTATTATGTCAAAAAGGAGTGATAGAAAAGCCAAATTTAGAAACTTGTGATTCAGTCTTCTAATTCGATCTACGTTGATTCACAAATTTCCAAAATCGATTTTCTAGGTAATATAATAATAATAATAATAGCATGATGTTGTTGAAACAAAACAGCAACAGAAATAGAAAAGGAGAAAAAACAAATACATTCCGCCCCATTTTCAGCGAGGGTAAGAATTTGGCTTTTGTTATTATGGGAAGTAGGGATGTGCCCAAATAGTGAATCCATATTCGGAAAGCATGGAAAATGAACAATGCATTCTAAGGAGCCACTAAAGCAGGGATCCTCAAATATGGCCCATGAGATCCATTTTTCCTGCAGAGTTTAGCTCTAACCCTAAATGAACACACCTGAGCATGCTAATCAAGGTCTTCAGGATCATTAAAGAATCACAGGTAGGTGAGTTGGATCAGGGTTGGAGATAAACCCTCCAGGGTAAGATTTGAGAAACCCTGGACTAAAGGGACATGGTTAGCCTCTTGCTAGCAGTATCCGGTTACATTAGAGTACATAATATATATTTTATTTACCACATAAACAGATTAAGGAGAGATGACTGATAGGACGATGACAAGTGATTTGCAGACCCTGATCAGAATGATCGGATTCGGACACATCCCTAATGGGAAGTGTAAAATATTTTTGATTTATTAGGAAGTTAATAGTTAATAAGAAACAATGATATCTTGAGTCAGGCCTACCCATTCTATAGACCGGTGTGTTTTTGTATTAAATAATGGTGTATTGATGAAAATAGATTGTCAAATAGATTGTCAAATCAATTGTGAATTGTGATTAAAAATTGAAAATCGTAAATCGATTTTTAATTGAATCATGTCCCCAAGAATTGGTCTGAATCAAATTGTGAGGAACCGAAAGATTATCACCCCTAATATTTACTACCAGTTTATCAATAAGTGACGATTTTGTTCTCTTTTAATCGTCAGATGGAAATGGTTCTTCTTTTTCCATTGACAATTTGCAACTTTGTTGAGTTTATCTTACTGACTCATCAGTGACCTGATCACCCATCAAGGTGTTTTCTATAAACCTCTTCATCCAAACGGTGGAAATATGGAGTACCTGTTAGAACTAACAAAGTTAGCCCACCCTCTGAAGTTAAAGACCACTACATCTGAGCCAAATCTTGGTCTTCAATCACAATTACTTGTACATATTTTCCTTTGAGCTAAATGCTGCTACTTTTTTTTTTGATGTAGTAGCAAGGAAAAGAGCGACCAGGTCTAGCACATTATTCAAAATGGGCCCTTTTTGTTTCAGTGAGAAAATAAAATAATACAGATTTGAAACATGAGGGTGAGGAAGAGTTACGTGTGAGGAATCCTCTTATTTTGCAGGTGACTCGTTCTTTAATGCAATACCCATGAATGCAAAATCAACTCCCATGAAACTAGTAAAGTAGGGCAAAAAAATATGCAAATATATCAGACATACAGCAAAAATTTATAACGCTGCCCTTGGGCAAAGTGTGGGGGAAGCACCAAAATCACAAGAGACTCCTGAAAAAGACGAGTTCCCTGGAGTGAGAGGTTCAAAACAGAACTCAAGCGAGAAGATCAAATCCTATCCTACAGTCAGGAGGCTGATACAGTAATTAGCCAGGATTTCTAGGCCAACCTAACAGAGTCTTGGGGCTTTGGGATATTCCCAACATATTAGAAGCAAATGCTGTTATCCCATGGGATATGTTTAGGCTGGTATTCTCTCTTTTCAAAAAAACGATTCTCAGTTTGTCAGTACAGCAAAATGTGAACATTCCTCTCTATATGATCCAGGTTTCCAAATCTGTCACTTATTCAACAGAACAATGTAAGTTTGGTAACACAATATTGTATTGTTGTTTTTTTTTACATATAAAACACCACTTATTAAAAGAACTTTCGATATCACTATGGTAAATTATTTTGGAAAGTAATAGCTAAAGCTTTCATTATTAGTTACAAAATGTTGAGAGTCTTTGGCTGTTTATAAGAAAAAAAAAAGAAAGTACTTTTACACACGTGTTTTTAAGGAGAAAAACCTGGAAATGTCTTGAAATAAAACACCTAAATAATAACTGATGGACTGTTGAATTATTAAAGAATAATGCACACCCAAGGAGGCCTCTTGTTGTTGTGGCATTACCACCTTGGTTGTTCATATTTTTTTAATAATTTAATGAGGTGTCATCAATCATTTCTTACACTTTCAATTGAGACTGCAAACTCACAACTCCACAGGTAAAATATAGTCTTTTGCCTTTGCACTGTAGCTTCCATTAACTGCTCAGAAAAAATGGCTGAAATCCTGAGATACTATCAAATCCCATCATTGCTCTTTGTCTGTCCCAGGATTTGAAATTTTCTTGTGCAGGCAAGAAAAATACAACCTGATCTCATGACGAAATTGTACCTGTGGGAACTTTTTCTAAGACGCAAAATACCGCCATGTATGTTTCGTTACAAATTCGATGTGAAATGTCCAGATAATGTACAGATAAACGTACATATGCTATGTTTTATGTGACATTGGTTTGAACTTGTCACTGAAGTTTTGACTTGAAATGTCTGTTGAGTGGCGCTAGAACTCTTATGCTTAGAACCATCTGCACTACCCAATAGTATGAAAAAAGCAAATGTGATGTAAAAACGCAATTGCAAGCATGCGTTTTAGCTAGTGTTTTGATCTCTAATCGTTCAGCTCTTTCATTGTGAGTTATGTTTTTCACAGGTTTCGTACCCAAGGATTCCTCATCCTAAGTCTAATTCCAGGCCGGTTGAACCACCGAATAAGCTTGTTACATATGCGGCAATCACAACTGTGTACGAAAACAATTACAAGTGCTCACTGTTTTACCGCCTCTAGTGATGATTTCAGTTGGAAATAGCAGTAATATGTACATATTGATATGCATTTCACATCTTGTGAAAAATTTCCCACCACAGGTATGTTTTCGTTATGAGATCAGGTAGGAAAAATACCAGGAGTAACTCTCCTGAGCTTCTTCTTTCGGATTGGGGTAAAGTCAACTAAGAACAGGCAACAACCAGAGACAATGGTCTGGCAACCATCTTTTCTACACTCAATTTTTAGTATGACAAATAGCAATTATGGCATATGATAAGAAAAGTGTTACTGAGATTAATTCGATCAAATGAACAGATAGTTTTTGACTTAGTTCACCAATAGTTTGACTATTTAGACTTTCTTTAGAGGCTCGAAACTTCAGATTTTGAAGATGATAAAATGTGTTTCACAACTTCATAGCTCAAAGGTTTCCTTGAGAGTTGGTTCTTTATTGACACTCTGCTAGAGTTAAACTTGGCCCATCTCCATTCCTTCATTTGCATGCCAAATACTTGAACAAACTTGAAGTAAAATAGGGGTGAAGAGGGCAGTGTGTGATCATTTTCAAGTTGGTAGAATGCAAAAGCAGAGAGTACTTATATACGCTGCTGATTAAAAGTTGTCTAGAACATTGAGAATGATGTGCAGCTTTGAAGTCTTGTGTTTTACTGGATGAAAGGTCCAGGGGGGAAGAATAGCTGATCCATGACCTAAATTAAATTACAGCAGGATGGCAAGCGCTCCTGAATGCAGTCCAAAATCTTTTGGATGGAGCTGAACCCTTCAGGGGTGGTGGTTGGGGGGGGAAGTCTGAGTTGCTAGGGTGACTGACCTTGGTTTAGAAGCAGGATGAGTTTTTAATGTGTCTGAAAAAAGTCTCTTATGCTTACCATGGCTACTTTTATTTGTATTTATTAAATTCTTTTATTTATCAAATTTATATTTATCAAAAATACTGCAAAATAGGATTTTTTACTGTTTTTAATATATGATATATAATTTTAATATATTTTAAAATATAATTTACTTCTATGAAGGCAATCATTTTTGCAGTCTTCAGTGTCACATGATCTTTCAAAAACCATTCTAATATGCTGATTTGGGGCTCAAGTGACAGTTATCAGTGTTGAAAATGATTTAATGCATGCTGTTTCATATTTTTGTGGAATCATTTCTTCAGGAATCTTTGATGAATGAAAATTTAAAAGAACACCGTCATTAAAGGAACCGTATGTAGGATTGCGGCCAAAACTGGTACTGCAATCACTTTCAAAATACTGTAGAACGGTGTATCCCCTCCGGCTCCCCCCTGACTCGAGGTTGCCAGCTAAGCTGCAGGAGTAGGCTGCTACAAGGAGCTTCCAATGGCAAGTGACGAGTCCTACACAGAAATTTGTTTTTCTTCTGTTAATTATGTTTATGCTTCACAAGAGATGTTTTGCAAAGTAATTATGTATCGCAAAAATTTACAGATGGCAATTAGCCAAATATTTCGTAAAGATGTACTGTAATACCACATTTCAGTCGGAACATAGGTTGTTTTCATACCCTGCTAGTGGTGCGATATAAAGCTTTTTATGAACGCATTTTGCACGGCCGACCGTGGAAAATCCACTGTGTACGGAAGCAAAGTTAGCCAAACATAGATGAATCTTACTTGTCCAGGAGAAAATTACCAACGATGGCGTCTATCTTCAAATTCTTCTCCGTTTTCAGCCGTCTCCCTCTTTCAAAGGCATATCCTATACAAATCCTTTTTTTATTTCGGACTTTGTCACGACGTATTTCGGATTCATAACGAGGTCTTTTACGTTTTGTAACGTTATACATGTTTTATCCGACACGTTCGTATAGCCGCAGCTGTAACAGAGCTGGCAACCCGGATCACGAAACTCTACTGATTTCGTGATTGGTAGATAGCTGGAGGGTGGCGCCTCAGACCAAAACACAAAATGACAACAATAACATCAGTTGAGGGCTGCAACTCTCACTTTTAAATGACAATATCCTGGCCGGACCACTGTTGTCAGTGATATAAGTATTTGAAATGAACATGATTTCTTAATGTCTAGTGACATGTCAGGGCCATTTTATGATTAACTGACATAAATTTCTTACATACGGTTCCTTTAATTTACTGAAGTCTTGATAAAAGTATTAATTTCTTTAAAAAAAAATTAATAAGAAGTCTAACTAACCCCCAACATTTTAATGTTAGTATATTGCAAGTTGGTTGCAGGTAAGGTCGTCTTTATAATATCAAGACAAAGAATTCTTATTCATATTAATGGCAGTTGTCAGCACATGCAAAACCCCCATCTTTGCTCATGGGTGCCATGTTGTTTCGAGCCACACTAAAATAACGTCAAGGGAAAAATATCCTACATTATATAGTCCATTTCATGCTTTATTGGGAAAAAAACTGTGCCCCAGCAACCAACAAATATAATAAATAATATGCAATTTTTACCCTTATGTAAGGCATAACTTATCAAGCTGCGAAACATATGAATCCCTAAATAAAATATTTTATGGGCTCAAAGGTAACACACATAACAAAAACTTTCAATTTATTTAACGTTTTGTTCAGTTAAAAGCAGATAAACTGTGGGGTACAATTTCTGCTTAACTATTAATATTGTTAATTGTTCATATCATCATAAAATATAAACTCTATTATCACCTAGCTATATATTTAAGTTGCATATAAGTTGCATATAGTACTTCCAACTTCTAATCTGCTAAATGGTACCATAAGACGTGAAGGCATGAAGACATTAAGATATCATAGACAATGAAATCAATATTTTTTTGTACTGTGAAAAGTGACTTACAAATAAAACTGACTTGACATCACTGCACATCCAGACTTTATGAAATCAATGCTATATATTCCCAAAGTATGTGTCTAGAGACTTCTGTAGACATGGTTCCTCATAGTTTGATCACACAGAAAGAACATGAAGTAACACAGAAAGAAAATGCAGCCTTAATAAATGGCACTTACCTTTAAAATCTCTCCTCGCTTAAAACTTAACTCATCATCTGCAGTAGCTTTGAAATCGTATTTAGCTATTGCCTCCATGGCATGAACTGTGTGGACTGAGACAGATATAAATCTCCAGAAGGAAGTGCTTCTACAGGCAAAATAACAGCTCTGACAGCTCTGATTCAATCTCCTAATATCCGTCCTTGTCACTGCTGACCATGGAGTGCCAGATCTTCCTTGTCTGGGTGCTGTCAACCTGCAGACAGACATAAAGATTTAAACCAAATAGTTATCAATAGACAAGCTTCAAGCTTCCGGAAAAAGATTTTTTTCTCTCTTTTAATCAGATCTGGTGTGAAGCAGCTGTGCAATGTACGCAAACATAAAGGGAATGGAATAACTGGGTCGAGCTGACGTTTCCTTGCAACCGACTATGAGCCAATAAGAGGAATAAGATGTAATGTGAGGTGCCTTGGTGATACTGGATGCTGGTGGTGAGAGCTTGAGTCATGCAGAGCTGACACACTGATTGAAATACTAAAGTCACAACAAAAGGCTTTTACATGTTTACAAGTACACCCAAATTCATCATTCCTGAATGAGATGCATTATTACAGACATTCATATCAATATCACGTTTAACCTTTTCTACGCTAGTGGTTGGTGTTTGATTCATTCATACCAGTGACTCGAATCAGCTGAATCGATTCACTAAAAGATTCGTTTACTGATTCATACAGACCTTTGATTCAGACTTTTCACTACGAGTGTTTGAATCAATATTCACGCAACCATTCGTTAAAAAACTCATTATTCTTTAATAAAATAAATGTCTCTACAAATCTACTAAGAAGTTTTAGTGAGAGCATTTTACTCGTTAACTGACAACAAAACAGATCTGCTAAGTATGACATTTAATAATAATATAAATAAAACAGTTAAGAGTTACAGTAAACGTTTTTAAAATTAAAAATTGCCAGTTATTTTAAATCGCCCTTGAACGAGATCCCTAATTGTTTTCAGTAAAAGGGGCGTATTCGGTCAAACGATCCAGCCAATTAAAATGCTCCATCCACAGTCCACACTCGAATGCTATTTGCTGACGGTAGAAAATGCTACCAATGGAGTCACGGGCTTATTTCGACGAACAAATGGTCAAATACGAGTCAGTGCATCGGATTGAACGAGAACGATTCACTTAAAAGATTTGTTCACTCCGCTATTCGACACAGCCGGTGATGCGACATTTTTTTTAGCACTTTGCCATTATAAGCATGCTGTCAAAACGCTGCAAACATGTTCCCGAGTCCAGACTGACCTACGGACAGCTTGCTCGAAGGAAATTTGCAGTGGGCCCAGGGCATCTGTCACGTCGTGTGCAGACAACTTCGTTGATTGTAATAGAAGCATTACACGTTATAGTTTGTAGTTTCGCGTCGCTCGTCTGCAGTTGTAATATAATGGGTTTTATATGTAAATAGGTTAGGGTTAGAGGAACGGGTTCGATTCATGATCAATACGCTGTGATTGTGAAGATGCAATCCTTTGTTTTGATACTAAACTTCTCAACCTTGTGAATCATACACAAACACCACTAAAAATTCCCTTCGCATTTTTTCATTCCCCTACATGTATATGTTTTAATAACTAGAAATCTACCAATTTGACTGAAACGAGTCGAACAGCAGTAATTTCAATGTAACTATCTTTTCAGTCTGCTGATTAGATAAGGAAAAACACTTACCCAGCGCATAGAGGTGCAGAGTAACGTTATCCCTCTCCAATCCCTCTTACGCAGTAAAATAAATAACTACATAGAGATACTGCATTTTAACAACAGTAAAATCATGTTCATACGGCTTACTGTTGCAGTTAATTTTCCCGACTCCTGAGTAGCTCCGGGAAAAGCAAACGGGCTGTTAATTTCCGCTTCCTTCGTGTTATGCTCCGCAAAGATGGAAAGGTCCAAACAAAAACTTCGCGCAGCGAATTAATAGTGTAACCACACAAATGGACAATGCACCATAGATCAGAGATTCGATTTAGACGAACGTACCGTCTTATTTAAATCTTTAAAGAGCAAATTAGAACAGATTGGTTGTTCCAGTTCTCTATGAGAATAATGCAGCATGACACACAGATGAACGGAGCGACATCTAGTGGGTAAAGAGTGAAAATGCTGTACCCCATAAAAGAGAAAAATCTCTTTTTACAGTGCATTTATAGCAATTTATTTATATACTTATATAGTTGACATTACTAAAATTTAACATAAAAAAGTAAATTATTTTCAGATACATTAAGCCTTAACATTAAGCCTGTAATAAGGTTGGGTGGGTAGTTAATGTGGCGACAATGTATTTTTCAAATATACAATTTTTTTACATTTAAGATTACGTAATAAAAATAGAAAAAAATAATGTAGATCCAAACGGTATATCTAACTCCAGAGATAAATATCTATTATGAAATTGAATGTTTTTTATGAATATATCGAATACGCTGTTGCGTCAAGAAACCAATAGGGACAGCAGCAACACTTGTTGGGTTGGTGCAGATAGACTCCCACAAGCCTCGCATCAATATTCAAAAACCTGCAAACCTTTAAAAAAAGAAGACGAAGTAGTGATGCCCTGATGGATAGAGGTGCAGTTGCCATTCCATAACTGGAGGTGTCAGCTGGTGTCCGAGGACATTGAGTGTTGACTAAGTAAGCCATCTCTGCAGAGACACTGAGACTTGCTGCTGCTCATCATCTCGCGCGTCTTCATTTAAGTTTTCCGCGTTTTTATCTTAAAGAAATCTGATATTTGTAAAGCTCAGGGTTGTTTTTTTGTTTTACTTGTTTTATATGTTTTTTATTCATTGTATCAGTGTGGTATGTACGGTAAAAATTGTGTAATTATAATACTATAAGTAGCAAATGTGATGCGGTGACAAAGCTGTGACTTTCGCTGTGCGACTTTAAGTTACAAGCTGCTTTGTCTGCAGAGGTAGATGTAGATACGGTATTTCTTTTTACCATTTTTAACATGGATATTTCTGAAGAATTTGAAAACTCATCTCTGCTTCTTTTTAACTCGTCAGGACATATACAAGGTAGGTATTTATTTCACAGAAACCGTATATTGTGGAAGTAAAGATGGAAATCCAGTTTGTTTTAGAGCAAATCAGCTGATTTAAAACTAATATTAATTGTTTACAAACTGTTTTAAGGAAAAGTAACATGTGCATTATTATTATTATTATTATTATTATTATTATTATTATTATTATTATTATTATATGTGACCCTGGACCACAAAACCAGTCATAAGGGTCAATTTTTGAAATTGAGATTTATACATCATCTGAAAGCTGAATAATTAAGCTTCCCAGCGATGTATAGGACAATATTTGCCCGAGATACAACTATTTGGAAATACGGAATCTGAGGGTGCAAAAAAAAAAAAATAATAATAAAGAAATAGCCTATTGAGAAAATCGCCTTTAAAGTTGTCCAAATGAAGTTCTTAGCAATGCATATGACTAATCTAAAATTAGGTTTTGATATATTTACGGAAATTTACAAAATATCTTAATGGAACATGATCTTTACTTAATATCCTAATGATTTTTGGTATAAATTATTAAAAATGTATAGGTTTGACCCATACCATGTATGTGTGGCTATTGCTACAAATATACTTAAGACTGGTTTGTGGTCCAGGGTCACATATAAACAATAGAAAAACATATTCTCATATAAATGTGTAGCCTTCTTTCTTTCTTTGTTTTCTTTCTTTCCCAAGATGTGCATTCATAAAGTCACTGTAGCTACCAAACCTTTTAAGTTTATCACCATAACAACTGCATAATAATTATTTAATTAGCATATAAATTAGCAAAATGCTGTTTAATAAACGCCGTACACCATATGTCAACGTTTTTCTCTTAAATGTTTGTGTACTTTATGTATCAACACACACTCACACAATCTGGATCTTGCTTTTATATGTGATTTCATTGTGTGCTTAGTGACCATGGGAGACCAGTATGGAAATGCCATCCTGCCCAGTATTTTTGGGACCATATGTTTTCTGGGCATCATTGGAAATTCTATTGTCATCTACACCATCATTAAAAAGACCAAATTCCAGGCTAAACAAACAGTACCAGATATTTTCATATTCAATCTCTCTATTGTGGATTTGCTTTTCCTCCTCGGCATGCCCTTTCTCATTCATCAGCTCCTGGGCAACGGATCTTGGTGTTTTGGAGCCACTATGTGCAAAATCATCTCTGCCCTTGATTCGAACAGCCAGACAGTGAGCACCTACATCCTCACAGTTATGACCTTGGACCGTTATGTGGCTACTGTCCACCCATTCCGCTTCAACCATGTCCGGACGACCTGTGTCGCCAGTGGCGTGGTGGGGATGGTGTGGGTGCTTTCTCTTGTCTCCATTACTCCAGTCTTAATGTACACTGGCTTGATGCCTCTCCACAATGGCCAAGTGGGATGTGCTCTCCTGCTACCGAATCCATCCATCAGCATCTACTGGTTCACAGTCTATCAGTTTGTGCTGGTGTTCGCCCTTCCGCTCATGATTATCTGTGTGGTGTTCTTTAAAATCTTGAAGCACATGTCTACCACAGTGGCACCTCTTCCCCCGAGGAACCAACGAGTACGCACTAAAAGTGTGACTCGGATGGCTGTGGCCATCTGTTTGGCCTTTTTCATCTGTTGGGCTCCATTCTACATCCTTCAACTTGTCCATCTGGGAATACAGAAACCCAGTGCCTCGTTTTATTATGTCTATCATGTTGCCATTAGCATGGGTTACGCTAACAGCTGCATTAACCCTTTTCTTTATATAATTCTGAGTAAGACCTTTAAACGTCAGTTTATAGTGGCTATACAGCCTGCGCACAACCACTTTCGGGTCAACCCGAGTAGCACGGAGGCCACTGTGTCCCTCCGTCTGGCTGCTGACTGCCAAAGACATATTCCTGCTAATACCTCAGAGTAAAGTACTAATGAAATATACAAACTAATTTAAATAAGTATTTCAGTGAGTATATCTTGGTCCAGTTGGAACATACTTAGAAGATATGACAAGCAAGGGAATACCAAGCACAATAGAATGACTGACAGTCAGACAGAACAGTCAGGGTGAAGAGAAGAATCTTTGAGCAGCTGTGCTTTTACATGCTGACGGACGACAGTAACCATCACTGGCAGAACATAAAACAAATGCAGCTGGTTGTCATTAGCCGCGTTTCCACTGTCGGGCAAAAAGCGGGCGTGCTAGTGCGTGCCACGGCCAGTCGCGTTTCCACTGTCACTTCCAGGGCCTGATCGTGCCTCGTCGGTGCTTCCTCAGGGCCAATGGCCCGGGTTTTTCGGCCCGACGAAAACCTTGGGCCAAAGCGGGCCAGCTGGGGCTTGAGGCGTGGTCAAAGTGAAAGGCGGAGTTCATGCAAAGTTTCGATAAGCGTGCAGTCAGGTAAAAGTGTGTCTGCGGTAAGATGCGCATTTCGCTGTATTACGTCGTGCAAAAAACTCATAAAACTTAAAATGGAGAATCGTCAGTACTGGTCTGCGGAAGATACCAGGGCTCTTCTGAGTATTTGGGCCGAGGACAATGTACAATGCCAGTTTGACGGCGTCTGCAGAAACTAAGACGTGATAAAATACATCGTTGCTGAACTCGCAAAGCTAAATATCTAGTTAAGTTCGAGACAAGTTGAAGAAATTGCGGGCGCAGTACAAAGCCATAAAAACGCACAATGGACAAAGTGGTGCCCATGCAGAAAAGACACATTAGGCAGATATTGATATGGAAATCTATGCCGTTTTGATGGGCACATTACTTAAATGGTTATCTGATGGAGCACCTTTTTTGTCCTGTGTAAATCAGGTCCTATATTAATAGTTGCACCATTAACTGTTGTTACAGACAACTATGTGATGAAAACATTATTTAAACGCATGTCTGATGAGTATACTCTTATTTAAATTTGGACAAATGCAAGTACGATCCTATAAAAATGAGATCTGATGTACAAGGTGATTTACATCGTCCAAAGAAACCCCCCAAAAACTCACCAACACACCTTGATAACATTTAACATACACTGTATCTGTACCTAAATAAAGGCATAAAAGATTATATTATAAGTACAAAGGTACAAAGATTTGAGTGTAGGTCATAAAAACAAAGCTTCTTTTCACGTGATTTATTAATGTAATATATTACAAATATTGCTGCTGCATTAACAACTGTTGCAGAGCATTTCTTGCATCAGAACAGACATCGCCAACATTACAAGGCGTTTCTGCATTTGCTGTATTATTCTTTTTTTCGCCTTGCAGCTAACATAAGCTTCCATCTTCGCATCGCTGCCTCATCTTCCACCAAGAAAACACCGAAAGGAGCAAACAAACAGCCGCTTCGGATCTCTCCATTTTGTTCGTTCGATAATCACACTATGGTGGCCTACCTGACTTACTTTCAATCTCCCCGCTGAAAGGGGAGGGGTTTCGTGACGTTTGATCCAATGAGGTGTGTAAAGGGTGGGCTTTAGGTTTGCACAGTGAGGCTACTGGCTCGATAGTGGAAACGCAGCTTACTTTTGGCCTTGGTGCTTGCGACTCGAGGCCATTGGCCCCACCTGGCACGCTCTTAGCACTGGCTCGCACTGGCCCAACAGTGGAAAAGCGGCTATTCATTACTGTACGTAATGTTGATTAAATAATATAATAGAAAAAAAGAAAGAAAAAAACAAATTGATGGGACAATAAAGCAACATTTTGTCATCACGGTGTGCTGTGCGTGTATTTGCATTTGCATTGTGTATTTATGAATCATCTCCTAATGAGGATGTGTACAAGTAAAACTTTGTAACATTTTTCACTGAAATATTACTGTAAGTTATGTAAACTGCGTGTGTTTTAATTTAGCGGAACAGGAATTAATTTAGTCATAAGTGTTGAGTATTGTTGTTGTGCACTGTATTTTTTTTCTAACGTTTGTGATTTTATCTGTTATATTGTAGATTGTTTGCTTGTCTTGAACCTCTTGAGAACATTTACTTAAAAAGTACTAGTTTAATCAGATGTTTTGAAAGTATAGAGAATCAGGAAATTTCACTCATTGGAATTGACTGACTGATATTTTGCTGTTGTGGTATTGAATGACTACTGCTATTTTTTCTGACGAACGATAGATTTCACAAGTGTAATTTCAACTTTTTCAAACCTGTCTTTGTGCACTCTTAATTAAATTTTATAATAAATATATTTTAAAATGTTGTAGTAGTGATGTCAAATGTACTACTATCAGTCTTTCTACACTACCAGTATTATGTAAAACAATGCTGGGTTAAATACAACCCAGTGCTGGGTAAATTTTGGACAAACACAGTGACTAGGATGTTTTGACCACACAGTTGGGTTAAATGTTTAAAAGTTTAACCCAACCTTTGGGGTAGTTTTATTTAAACTATTGTTTAAAAAATTAATATATCGCTCAAATAGGTTATAAATTAAAAATCAGACACATAATTACTAGAGTCATCAGCAATAATCAAAAGGTGAACATTTATTAATAAGCAATTTAAAAACTCTAAGTTATTCAATTAGTATTTATTCAACTTAATAATAAATGTTAATTTACTAAACATATTAGTCAATGTTAATTTTGCGTTCATTTTTAGCAAGAAAATAGTGATTTTTAATCAATAGTTGAGTTAAACAAAACTACCCAAAAGGTTAGGTTAAACATGTAACCCAACCTAAGAGTCAAACCAACCCAATTGCTGGGTTTGTCCATATTTCACCCAATGCTGGGTTGTTTTTAACCCAGCATTTTAACCCAGTGTAGGTACTATGCTTGTTTTGCAGAGAAAATAATTTAAGCACACTTAGGCTTACATCTTAAAGGGATAGTTGTGAAAATCGAAAATTTGGTGTTTATCTGCTTACCCCCAGGGCACCCAAGATGTAGGTGAATTTGTTTCTTTAGTAGAACACAAACAAAGATTTTTAACTCAAACTGTTGCAGTATGTCAGTCATATAATGGCATTCAATGGTTACCAAATCTTTAAGAGTAAAAAAAAAACATACACAGACAAAACCAAATGAAAACCCTGCCGCTTGTGCCGATACATTGGGGTCTTGAGACACATAGCGATCGGTCTGTGCAAGAAACTGAACAGTACTTATATAATTATTTACCTGTGATCCGACAGAACATTTGGTAACCATTGACTGCCATTATATGATTGACAGACTGCAACGGTTTGAGTTAAAAATCTTTGTTTGTGTTCTACTAAAGAAACAAAGTCGCCTACATCTTGAATGCCCTAGGGGTAAGCAGATAAAAAAAAAATTGGGGGTGAACTATCCCTTTAAGTCAGTTTAAGCAATGTTTTCTTTTTTTTTATTATTGGATGTTTCACAATTTCAGATCTGTTCTTATGTGTAGCCTGTAGACTTGACACTGTTATGTCATTAATATCAATCAAACATTGTATTTTTTTCTGTTGTTTGTACTTTTATCTGTTATATTGTAGACTACTTGCTTGATTTGAATCACTTGAGAAATACTAGTTTAATCAGACTTTTTGAAAGTGGTGTCGAGAAATCATGAAATTTCAGTCATATTGATATTGACTGACTACTGATATTTTGATAGATAGATAGATAGATAGATAGATAGATAGATAGATAGATAGATAGATTATGTGAAGTTTATGAAATAAAATATATATATGTTGTGTATATGTATATTCAAGAAGTGCATGTCTTTTTAAAGCTTTAGTTAATATTATGTAAGGTTGAGATTTATCTTGAGGTTGTTTTTTCAAGGCTTCTTGAAATTCCTATTGAGAAAATAATTGGGAAAAGTAATTGGACACAATGCTGCTTGAGAGGTGCATGGACAGTTCTGTTCTGGTATTTTGTGTCAATAGAAAGATCCTTGGGTCACAAAAAGAATCTAGAAAAAGAGGCAAATGCTGCCTCAGAACTGTCTTAATGTGTAAGATATGAATACGTAACACTTTGTCATAGCAACAGAGAGTCTCATGGTAACCGAGGGCCCTATTTCTCTATACATACATTGCCCCTTTATATGCCCACTGTCATCAAACTAAATTTAACCTCCAAAGTCCATAGATGAACACATAATATACAAGACAGACAAGATATAACCTTGTACAAAACATGTTGTAAAATGATTACAATGATGTTTTTTGTTGGCAGTATTTATGTGATCATTTGTAATATCAGCTTTTCATTTCAAGATGCTGTTAAAAGGCTGTAGACACTTCAACAAGTCTAAAATGTCAATTGCTCATTAAAATCATTCCTGTGAAAGTCATTAATATGGCTTCTGAGTGGCCTTTTATCTTGAAAGCTCATGCGTTCTTTTCTATAATTACACTTCACTCTATAAATTCTATAGTGCACACTAGGGCTGGGCGATTCTTTCGATTTTTTTTTTTTTTTTTCGATTAATTCGAATTTACCTTTTAAGACGATTTATTTTTTTATTAAATTGAGGTATCGCGATTTTTTAAATAAAAAATATATATGTATTCAGAACGGAAAACAACGTGTTCTGGTAAAATAACGCGAGTCACTGGGACATGATTAGCTGCTTGCTAGCGGGTTAGCCTGTTACATTACAGTACATACAATTTCACTTACCACATACACAGAGTAGAGAGATGATTGAAGACAAAGGCGTATTATTTGCATATCAGGGCTCTAGAGTGCGACCTAATTTCTCAATGGTGCGACCCGCCGTTCAAGGGCAAAAAGAAACTACTAAGGTTATGTGCGACTATGAAAAAATATTTAGGAGCACCAAGTGCGACTGACCCGACCAGCATATTTGTGTTTGCGCTGGGTGGAGCTTCAAAGGTTTCTATGTGTTTTGCACGTTGACTAATGTATCTCAAGTGTAAGAGACTGAATGGGCAGTAGCTTCGTTTATTATAATAGAGCTTTGTGAGATTGCGAACTAAGATGAGTGACAGCTTTTAATCATTTTTAAGGGAGTTTGTAAACGAGATATTGATTTATTACAACAGTTAAATAAACAAGAAGTTATTATTAAGTGACTTACATTGTCTGACTATAACACTATTGCCTGATTTTGCTGTTTCGTCGTCAAAAGTAGTCTGAAACAAGTCACAGCTGAGCCGCTGCGCATCTCCACTCAAACACAGCGGTGTTTCGTTTATGAATGAACGTGCGTTTTTAAACGAATCTAGTGAAATGATTCAATTTCCCATTCATAAAGAGTTACTTGCTTTATTCTTGAATGAACCATCCGTTCGAACGAATCAAATGAATATGATTCAGTAATTAAATCAGTGTCTTACCACCACCTGCTGGCAGATCGTTTCAGTTATTTAAATCATTTAATATTTCTGTGTTCAAAATTATATATTTTTGTATAGGATATAAGTGCAAGAGAAAAGCATGGCAATATATATTTTCCTCCCATCTCATATTTATTTGTCTTACAAACATTTACTGTGTCTGGTATGATAAGAATGGGGCCTGGTGGAAAGCACTGATGCAGTTGCTATGTATATTGCAAAATATATGGTGCCCATATATATATTGTGGAAAAGCTGGGGTTTCTTTACATGCTAAAAGAAGTAGGGGGAAAAAATCGATCGGATTTTTTCTGTGAAAAAATCTGGGATTTTATTTTTAGGCCATATCGCCCAGCCCTAGTGCACACACAGGTGCACTCCATAAAATCTTGATAATCCATAATGGGAAACATAAATAAAGGGGTTTGAAAAACATGTTTCAAATGGTTTTGAAAAACATTCATACAATTCACAAGAAAGGTTTAAATTGAAGGACTATGTGTCATGCAGTGTAACCATAAGGCAAAAGGTGATAATGCATTATTTTCACACCTTGAAAATGTGATTATGAACCGAATTGTTTATTTCTGCCACAACCTTATCGCCTGTGGGGAGGAACTGTCACTCCACACCCCAAAAATACATACAAGAAATATGTTTTTCAAACAGGAACAGCCTAAACACTGAAACCAATTGGTTATAATGTTTTCTTCATTGTGATTTCAGACAATTGTATTGCCCTGATATTTCTGACCTAGTATTAAAATGAATTATAATTCATAAATTACAATCATATTCTTTATAATCTATTCAAGTCACACTGATAATGTTTTTAAATTAATTAAAGGGTTAGTTCACCCAAAATGAAAATTAGTCCATGATTTACTTACCCTCAAGGCATCCTCTGTGTACTGACTTTCTTCTTTAAGACAAATCCAATCAGAGTTATATTAAAAAATGTCCTGGCTCTATAAGCTTTATAATGGCAGTCTCACACGGCTCTAAGTGTGAATAGGCCTCCTGTAGGGAATCTCCATATTTAAAATGTTATAAACAGTTTTCTCTAGCTTGTGCTGTCACACGTACAAGCCGTTTCAGGCGGATGATTTTGGACGTCAACATAGCATGCACTAGTGAGAAGTATCGAACACGGAAGTGCAAAGGAGAGAGTAAAACAAAACACCGGTCACAAATTAGAAGTACAAAATGAGGATGTTTTTTACATTTAGTCATTTAGCACAGCGGTTCCCAATTCCAGTCCTCGCGACCCACCGCTCTGCACATTTTGTGTGTTTCACGCATCGCTTCCGACGTTTGTTCTATTCCAACGTTACTGTCCTTCGAAGTGGACATCACAGGATATTCCGCCATTATTCATTAGTTCGAAGCGAGCGTATGTGTTCCATTTGAAGGTCATTAAAGCGTGCGAGACGTAAATTTAAAATGCATTTATTTACAGATGCACTTATGTCACACTTCTCTAGTAAGTTTCATCTGTGTGTGTGAAGACGCTACATGCGGTGGCGTAGCGCAAATATATGAATGAATGTTTCGAAGTATAGTAAACAGATTTCCCCCACTTAGGGAGCAGGGAGCAATGAACACTTTGCAGGGACCATGTCAATCGGATCGCAGTTCCTGCACGGACCTCACTTCTAATGAGCTGGTTATCTGAATCAGGTGTATTAACTAAGAGAGACATGCAAAATGTGCAGAGCGATGGGGCGCGAGGACTGGAATTGGGAACCGCTGATTTAGCAGACGCTTTTATCCAAAGAAACTTACAAATGAGGACAATAGAAGCAATCAAAATCAACAAAGAAGCAATATTGAAGTGCTATGACAAGTATCACTTAGCCCAGGGGTCACCACACTCGGTCCTGGAGGGCCGGTATCCTACAGAGTTTAGCTCCAACCCTAATCAAACACACCTGAACCAGCTAATCAAGGTCTTAATAGATATACTTAAAGCCTCCAGGCAGGTGTGTTGAGGCAAGTTGGAGCTAAACTCTGCAGGACACCGGCCCTCCAGGATCATGTTTGGTGACCCCTGAGTTAGCCTAATGCAGTACATGTAAAAAAGTTTTTTTTTGTTAATTAAATAATACAAACAAAACAGATAGAATACAGAAATAATAGAACAGTGTTGGAAATCTAGTGTTGGAGGCCTTTTTTTAATTATATAATAAATAGAACACAAATAGAACAAAAATAAAGAATAAAAGAATAGAGAAGCTAGTGTTTGCTTGTTTTTTATGAATAGAATTAGAATAGAGTGTGCTAGAGTTAGAGGGTCAAATAAAGATGGAAGAGATGTGTTTTTAGCCGCTTGAATATGGCTGAGGACTCCTCGGATTGAGTTGGGCTGGTCATTCCACCAGGAGGGAACAGTTAATGTAAAAGTCTATGAAAGTGATTTTGTGCCTCTTTGTGATGGCACAATAATGCGCCGTTCACTTGCAGAACACAAAGTTCTTGAGGGCACATAAGTCTGAAGTAGTGAATTTAGGTAAATGGGTGCAGAGCCAGTGGTGGTTTTGTAGGCAAACATTAATGCCTTGAATTTTACGCGAGCAGCTATTGGTAGCCAGTGCAAATAGATGAAGAGAGGTGTAACCTGCGTTCTTTTCGGCTCATTAAAAACGAATCTTGCAGCTGCATTCTGGATTAGTTGTAAAGGTTTAATAGAACTGGCTGGAAGACCTGCAAAGAGAGCATTGCAGTAGTCCAGCTTGGACAGAACAAGAGCTTGAACAAGGAGTTGTGAAGTGTGTTCTGAAAGAAAGGGCCTAATCTTCCTGATGTTGAATAAAGCAGGGCTGGGCGGTTTTAGCAATGTGGTCTGAGAAAGTCAGCTGATCATCAATTGCAACGCCAAGATTTCTGACTTTTTTTGAAGGAGTTATGGTTGATGTGTCTTAATTGGATGGTGAAATTGTGATGAAATGATGGGTTAGATGGAGCCACAATCAGTTCTGACTTGGTAAAGTTGAGTTGAAGGCGATGGCCCTTCATCTAGTAAGAAATGTCTGCTAGAAAAGCTGAGATGCAAGCAGCTATCGTCGGATCATCAGGATGGAGTTGAGAAGAGTTGAGTGTCATCAGCATAGCAGTGATATGAAAAGCCATGTTTCTGAATGACAGAACCTAGTGATGCCGTGTAGACAAAGAAGAGAAGCGGTCTAAGAACTGAGCTCTGAGGCACCCCAGTAGTTAGATGTTGCGACTTGGTTGCCTCACCTCTTCAAGACACCTTAAAGGACCTATCTGAGAGGTACAAGTTAAACCACTGTAGTGTGGTTCCTGAGATTCACTTTGCCAATATGGTTGACCTGGTGGTTAACCTTGTCAAAAACAGCAGACAGATCCATCAAGATAAGTATAAAAGATTTGCCAGTCTTAAGGCTTCAACAACTGGGAGCAAGGCAGACTCAGTTAAATATCCAAAAATAACATAGTTTTTCTTTGCTAAGGAAACTTTGATGTTTATAACATTTAAAATATGGATATTTTTCTTAAAATGCACCGATTCTCTATGGCAGGCCTTTATTTAACCCCCGGAGCCATGTGAGGCACTTTTTAATTATATATGGATGTGCTTTATTGGACTTCTTTTGGTTTGTTGAATGAAAACACCCACCCACTGCCATTATGAAGTTTGGAAGAGCCAGGACATTTTTTAATATAATTTAGATTGGATTCGTCTGAAAGAAGAAAGTCATATACACCTAAGATGCCTTGAGGGTGAGTAAATCATAGGTTGTTTTTCATTTTTGGGTGAACTAACCCTTTAATAGATGCTGACACATACAAAGTGTCATGACATAACTAAATTAGAATCTAAATTCTTTGAGTTTTATACCTCGAGCCCCTCAGTAGTGTTACACAATCTATTAACTAGGTATATAAAGATAGAAATAAAGAGAGAAAGAGAATGCTGTTTATCCAGAACCTTTATATAACCATTATTCTCCTAATGATCTGTTTACCTTTTACAGAAAAGTTTACTTAAAGAAGTCTCTCAGACTCATCTGTCTAGACTCGTCTCCTTAATGATGTTTTTGAGTATACTCAAAGAGACCAGATACTGTTGATAACATCCTTTAAGTTTCCCATTACTGTGGTTATCTTGAGATATGATTAACAATATTATATGGCAGTGGTTCCCATGGTTTTCCATGTCTCCTTAATCAAATATACCTGAATCAGCTCATCAGCTCATTAGTAGAGTCTCCAAGACCAGACAAAGAAGAGATGCAAAATGTGCAGTGTTGGGGGGCCCCCAGGAATGTGGCACTTCAAAAGTAAAAACCCTTTTGCCAACCTTGTGTTAAATACAGCAGTAATAGGCCAAACATGGAAATCGCTCTCTCAAGAAGAGTGTGGGTGCTGCTCAACAGTAAAATGTAGGGATACGTGTATAGAAATGTATAAAATGAGTCATTTAACCTACAGAGTAAACTATAAACTGTCCTCTGATCAAACATTCTATGTAAAGTTATGCATTTTGAGAGCTAAATAACTACACTACCGCTCAGGGGATCAGTAAGACTTTTAATTTTTTTAAAGAAGTCTCTTATGCTCATCCAAACTGCATTTATTTGATCAAAAAAAGTAAAAAAAAAAAAAAAAAAAAATGTATATTGTGAAATATTATTATAATGTAAAACAACGTTCTTCTATTTTAATATACATTAAAATCTAATTTATTTCTGTGATCAAAGCTGAATTTTTCAGCATCATTTCTCTATTATTTAGTGTCACACTATCCTTCAGAAATCATTCTAATATACTGATTTATTACGAGTGCTGGAAACAGTTGTGTTGCTTAATATTTTTTTGGGATATACACTACTAATATACACTGCTGTTCAAAAGTTTGGGGTCAGTAAATTTGTATTCTTTCTTTTCTTGAAAAAAAAAATACTTTTGATCAGCAAGGATGTGTTAAATTTATAAAAAGTGATAGCAAAGACGTATATTGTTAGAAAAGATTTATATTTTAAATAAATGTTGTTCGTTTTAACTTTTTATTCATCAAAGAATCCTGAAAAAAGTATCACAAGTTCCAAAATAATTTTGGTAGCACAACTATTGGCAACATTGACAATTCTAATAATAAATCAGCATATTAGAATGATTTCTGAAGAATCATGTAACACCAAAGACCGGAGTAATGGCTAATGACAAAAAAAAAAAAAAAAATGTAATAACATTTTGCAGTATTATATTTTTTCTGTATATGTTTGATCAAATAAATTCAGGCTTGATGAGCATAGGAGACTTATTAAAAAAAAAAAAGAAAAAAAACATTACACGTCTTACTGATCCCAAACGTTTGAGCGGTAGTGCATATTTAAAAGGATATCATTAATTCAAATGTAATTCTGTAAATTCATTCAGTGCATTCAAAATCAGCCAGATTATAATGATAATAATGAATATGTGAAATTTAAATAAAATAAATAGAACACCAGCAACAACATCTCACTGGGGTCATAAAGGGGTAGAGCCCCACACACTTTCACTTCAAATATAAATATCTGACATAAAAATAACACAATAAATCAAGCAAACAAACAAGAAAGAAAGAAAGACATTTAAAAAAACTCTAGAAAGCTGAGTAAACTGCAAAGTTGTAACTGCTTATCAGTATGTGCCTTATAAACTTACCTTTACCCAGGGGTGTTTTTGTCCTCTAGGTTTTTGTCCTCATGTATTTGCTCTGGTTTTTTTTTTTTTTTTTTTTTTTTTTGTTAGAAAGAACTGTTTTGATAGATGGAGACCTCAATGCAGTTCAAAGGAGTTCATAGTCTTTGATCCATGATAAAAATGTATGCTGTATACATCTCCCTCCAGTAATTTGGCTTCTTCTTCTTTTTTCATTCAAAAGCCTTTGTTATTTATCACATGTTGTTTGACACAAGCCTTGGGGGCAGAGGCATACAGATAAATAACATTAAGAGAAAACTATCAAAGGTATCTCTTCTGTGTTATGGTTAAACAAGTTTATTTTTAAAATCAAGTGGCGAAAAAAGAGAAACTGGCCTTTAATTGCTGCACACAAACTGATACCTGGAGATGATGAAGACATCATCATGAGCCTTTCTTCAGTGGTGAAAAAACTTAAGATAAAAGTAAAAGCATAAACCTAATTTCTTTTCACCCTCAATTCTCTGTGTAACATTCAAATACTTGGCTAGTGCTTGAAATAGCAATTGCAGCATGCTTCAGAACCCTTCACTTTCCCCAGCTCCACCTGTATAGATCTGCTATGGGTGATTTCATGTATGTTATGTATGGGGGTTATTTTATATGTTATCTGTGCAGCAGTAGTATTTCTTAGCTCACAACAGCATGTACTGTATGTGGACTAGGGCTGTCAAAATGAACGTGTTAATAACGCAAATTAATTTTAACGGCACTAATTTTATTAACATGCACGCTTAATGCAGCGTGCAATTTCTGTTTGACCCATTACCTAGCCATAGTTAAAGAAATGGATGCACAATGTTGCCAACCTAACGAAAAGTGTCTAACAAACAATACATAAACACATAATTGGACAAACCTAATATAGTTTCTGAGACTCTCCGGTTTTGCCATGCGAGGTTTTGCTCCCAGTGTGCGCGCACCTCCCTCTCTTTTTATCTGCGTCTGCTCTGTTCAGCGAGCGGCAGAGGAGCAGCACTTTCAGTTAAACCAGATATTATGTTGTTTTCAGTGCTTGAAGTGGGCCAGTATGCAGGCACTTTTGTATTTTATCCTTTTGCTTACTGGCACTTTTTTGTGCATACCGGCACTTCATATTGAATGAATGCAAATGGAGTCGGTCTACATTAGGATTGGTGGTGTAGGATTGATGCATAGAGCCACATATGATCATGCAAGCAAAAATTGCATATTATATGCACGTCAAACACATGCATATCATATGCATGCCAAAGTTAACTTTCAGCGTATTAATAGCACACCAAATAGAAACAGAAAATTGTGCTACTGGTACGCATTTTCATGAGACTGGGTTCTCGAATCAGTACATTGTAACGAAAACAATACCTTAAAAAAAATTTAAGCGCTCAAACAACAACAGTACAGGAGGGTGGGGGAACAGAGGCAAAACAGGGGGTGGGAAGGAGGGCCAGGTCCATGTAGAGGAGGTGGGCCTGGATCGTGGAACAGGGACGGACAATGAAGCACTGGAGGACCTGGACCATGGAGCTGTGGCAGACAGTGGTAACTGCAGTGGCAGACAGTGGAACAATGAAGGATCTGGACCGTTGAGTGATGGCAGACAGTGAAACTCTGGAGGGCCTGGGCCATGGAGCAATAGCAGACCTGGATCATGAAGCAGAGGTGGGCCTGGACCGTGAAGTAATGGCAGACTGTGGAGTAGTGGAAGCCATGGCGGAGCAGGCAGAACAGGAAGCCTTGGTATTGCAGGCAGAGCAGGAAGCCTTGGCATTGCAGGCAGAGCAGGAAGCCCTGGCGGTGCAGACAGTGCAATAGGCCATGGCTGATCAGGGAGCTTGGGTGGCCATGGCATAGCAGACAGTTCAGGAGGCCGTGGTGGATCAGGGAGCTTGGGTAGCCATGGCAGAGCAAACAGTTCAGGAGGCCATGGCGGATCAAGGAGCCAAGAACCCCACCATGCAGGTCTCCATGGTGAGGCAGAGAGAGCAGGAACATTGACAGTGGTAGAGCAGATAGTGAGTTCATAAAAGGGTGTTACCCCATTTTGAGGATCTGCAGCGGGAGCTGCCTCCTCAGGGGGTTCCGCCGTGGACGCCGCCTCCACAAGAGGCATTGGCGCAGCGGACACATGGACAGATGAGGCCTCTGGAGCAGACTCGTGGACAGACTCATGGACAGACGAGGCCTCTGGGATGCTGTCTGCAGCCCACACACTTAAAATGGTGATGGCCATCACAGGCAGTACAATGGTTACTGGGATGCCCACTGGGCTGGAAGGTGTGAGGCTTGTAAACATCAGTTCTGCGGGGCTTTCTTGGCTTGGGAACGTCAGCTCTGTGTGGCTTGCTTGGCTTGGAAGCGTTGGCTCTGTGTGGCTTGCCTGGCTTGGGAGCGTAGGTGTCATTGGAATGCTTGCACCCTGCACTGACGTTAGAGGAGGGTCCATTACTACAATCATAACATGACGTAGCTCTGGCAGATCAGACGAGACATGGCATGGCACTGGCAGGACAGACGAGACATGGCGTGGCTCTGGACACTCGGGCGAGACGTGACTTGGCTCTGTATGCTTGGGCGAGACGTGACTTGGCTCTGGAATAACAGCAGCAACTTGGCTTGGCTCATGAAGATCTGCTGTAACTTGGCTTGGCTCATGAAGATCAACTGTAGCTTGGTTTGGCTCAGGGACAACAGCAGCAACTTGACTTGGCTCATGAAGATCTGCTGTAACTTGGCTTGGCTCATGGAAATCAGCTGGTTTGGCTAAACATAGACAACCCAGCTGTAACTTGACTTGATAGGAACAACAGCTGCGACTTGGCTTGACTCATGGGGCACAGCTGTGACTTGGCTTGACTCATGGAGGACAGCTGTATCTTGGCTTGACTCATGGAGAACAACAGCCGTATCTTGTCTTGGCACAGAAAATGTATTCTTGACTTGACCTGACACCGGAGGATCAGGCATCACTTGGCTTGATGTCGGAGTAGCGGTTGTGACTTGACTTGGTTTTGGAGAAACAGCTGTGACTTGACTTGGCTTTGAAGGAACCACTGTGGCTTGGCTTGACTTAGCTGGAACAGCTGCGACGTGGCTTGACTTTGCTGGAGCAGCTGCGGCTTGGCTTGACTTTGCTGGAGCAGCTGCGGCTTGATGTGATTCAAGAGGTGCTGTTGTGTCTTGATGTGACTCTGAAAGTGCTGCTGTATCTTGCTTAGACTTTGGAAGTGTTGGTGTGTCTTGGCTTGCCTCAGGATGTGAAGCTGTGTCTTGACCTGACTCAGGAAGTGCTGCTGTGTCTTGACTTGACTTGGCCGGAACAGCAGCTGTAACGTGCCTTGGCTTGGCAGGAACAGCAGCTGTAACGTGCCTTGGCTTGGCAGGAACAGCAGCTGTAACATGACTTGACTTGGCTGACGTGTGTTTAGGGATCGTATGGTATGATGAAGTGCAGATGTAGCGGCCATTTTGTGTACAAGGTCCGACGCGACCGCCATCTTGTGCAGTGGCTCTGGCGTGGCGGCCATCTTGAGTCCAGGCTCGGGGCTGGCAGCCATCTGGTGAACAGGCTTTGGGATGGCGGCCATCTTGGCGACAGGCTCTGGCGTGGCGGCCATCTTGTGCAGTGGCCCTGGAAGGGTGGCCATCTTGTGCAGTGGCTCTGGAAGGGCGGCCATCTTGTGAACAGACTCTGGAACAGCAGCCATCTTGTGAACAGGCTTAGGGATGGCAGGCATGGCGTGAGCAGGCCCTGGAGCGGCAGGCATGGCGTGAGCAGGCCCCAGAGCGGCAGGCATGGCATGAGCAGGCTGTGGCTTGACAGATGTGATGTGATTAGGTTGTGGTTTGGTAGATGTGACGTAAGCAGGCTGTGGCTTGGCAGACGTGACATAAGCAGGCTTTGGCTTGGCAGACATGACGTGAGCAGGCTTTGACTTGGTGGATGTGACTTGAACTGTGGTACGGGGGTTACTGCAGGATTGTGGGGTCCCTCATCCGCAATCCCAACAGTAAAAGACGATCCCACAAGCAATAACGCATAGTCAATATATTGTTCCAAAGTCCAGTGAATTTTGCCTCCAGGCAGGCCAGAATGAATGGGGTGAGTCAGTCCTACTCTAAAAATGACCTTGAGTGCCACATCATTATTTACCAAGTGACATATTTGGCAAAAGTCCACAACATAATCCTCAATGGGCTGATTACCTCGGGTTAGACAGAGGAGGCGTGATACCGGGTCCATGATGATCTGTGTCCAAAAGCCGCTGGATCTTTGGTAGGCGAAGTATTCTGTAACACGAGGACTCGTAGGAAGCGTGTAAGATCCAATTGCGAGCTTTAATAAACAGATCATAGTCAAACAGGTAGGGTCAATATCCAAACAAACAGTGTGACGAAGGCAAGACAATAGCGTAATCCAATAGTACAGGTGAGGGTCAAAATCCAAATGAGCAGTCCAAAGTAGCAAATGAAACAAAACAATGAAACAAGGAAAAACTATAACTATGACCATGAAACAAAACTATGACTATGATTATGAAACAAAACAGAACAATGGCAGTGGCAAAAACAACAAGGCAATGAAACCCGAAAACGCTTGGTAGAGTCTGCAACAGCAAAACAATACTTCGCACTAACTGTTTGGCAATGGCTTCCTTTTATGGCCACCAAACAGGAAGTAACCAACGAGGCAGCAGAGGAAGCAGCAACAGTCAGTTCATGGATAAGGGCTCCCTCTGCTGGCTTGGCATTACAGCGATTAATCACAAGTTAACTCATGACAATCATGCGATTAATCACGATTAAATATTTTAATTGATTGACAGCCCTAATGTGGACGTATTGGCAGTAGCAGCGTAAAGACCAAACACATTAACATTGCCATTTATATTACCATGCTAAACTCTCAGAGAGTTGTCATAACAGAATTACAGTAAATATCAAATAAAGTGTTTCAATTAGCAATCTCTTATATGGACTTATTATTTGTCCTTTAAAGTGATAGTTCACCCAAAAATTAAAATTCTGTCTTACCTTCATGTCGTTCCAAACCCATAAGACTTTTGTTTATCTTCGGAACAAATAAAATAATTTTGATGAAACCTAAGAGCTTTTTCACTCTGCATAGACAGCAACGCAACTACGATGTTCAATGCCCAGAAAGGTAGCAAGGACATCGGTAAAATAGATCAACCCTAATTTTATGATGTTGCAAGAATATTTTTTGTGCACAAAAAAAAATAACATTATTCAACAATCTTTTCCATGCCAGTCTTTGACGCATGCTCACGACAGTACCACGCATGCATATGGTGCTGCTTACACAAGAACCGGTGTTCTGACATAGTCATGAACTGTTTTATGATGTCCTTACTAACTTTTTGGGCCTTGAATGTGGTAGCTGCATTACTGTCTATGCAGTGTCAGAAAGCTCTCGGATTTCATGAAAAACCATCCTAATTCATGTTTCGAAGTTGAACAAAGGTCTTACAGGTTTGGAACGACATGAGGGTGAGTAATCAATGACATGTAGCAATATTATGTAGCAATGTTGTAAACAGACAATGAATTAAAAAGACGGATCAAAACATCAAAGATGAACATTTTGGATGAAAATTATATCTAATTCATTCCCTCATGTTTTTAACCTGTAAAAGTGACTTGCGTTTTTTCATTGAATACAAAATGAAATATTGAGCAAAATGACAGCCTCAAGGTGCAGTCACATTTGCTGTTGCTCTGAAACATTTCATAGAAAGCCGTTTCAGTAGGAATCTGTGCATGATCAGCAGTTTTGCGTGAGGGAAAATAAATTCCCCCTATAGAGTTCATGCAGTATGCTACATTGACCAACAAAAAGTTTCTTGGTTTGAAAATGACTTTTTTTGTTTGCTCTGCTTCATGGATTGCTACACTATCGACACTTTGGACAACTGTCTATTGACTATTGCTGCCCACACAATTCACTTCCATTATGTGTAAAATAGCTGCAATGAATGTGAACGATGATTTTCTGTCTCTGACATTCTGCCTCATGCTTTTTTGTATTTACAGAAGAAACTAAAATATAGATTTATAGATTTCATATCCTCCTGAGAACCATACAAAAGTTTTGAATTTTGTGTTTTTTATGTCATTACATTGGTTGGAGCATAAGAAACAAAGGAGAAAAAACATTTAAAAAGGTTTCATTCATATTTAATTATATGTTCTTTGTAGAGAACACCAGGACTGTTATTAAAATAATAATAATGAATGGAAAAAAAAAACATGAAAAGACATGTGTTTTATATGTTTTATTTTTTTTTTCATTCACTAATAAGTTTTTTAGGTTTCAGGGTATTTTTATCAAAACTTTGTACAAAGATAATTCTTCACCATTTTACAAATAAATCCTAATCTAATCATGACAAACTATATTTCGTTGGAAAGGTCTAAGGCTCCTGAATAGATATTTAACCACTTTTTTGTGTTACAAATTATGTAGGAAAAGACTTCATTGCCTTTTTCCCTATCATGCTTTAGAAATCATAAGAAATTATATACTGTATCACTTAAAATCTCAAAATTCATCTTTTGAAAACCATTTTAAAATCAGACATTGCATTAACTTGGAAAATGTACACCAAAATCATATTAAAAAATGTTTCCGTTTATGAATTATAAAATGTAAGTTAGAATACTTTATTTTCTCGTCTTTGTTAAAAAATGGGAGTGACAGTTAAGGGATTAACTATATGAAAGACATTTACTTGTGAAATATGTACATAAAATGTCCATAAATTGGTACCATTCTATACAATGTATCTATACATTGCATCTAATTTGCAATATTGTGTTCTCAGGGCAAACCATAATGAAAAAAGAAGTGTAATAATAGGAGTAACAACGTTTTCATATGAATATATATATATATATACATACATACACACACACACACACACACACACACACACACACACACAGTCAAGCCCCAAATTATTCATACCCCTGGCAAATTCTGACTTAGTTACTTTTATTCAACCAGCAAGTTTTGTTTTGTTTTTGTTTTTTTATTAGAAATGACAGAGACGTCTCCAAGAAGATAAGACGATGTACAAGTGGGATCATTGTGGGAAAAAAAAAAAAATTACTAATCTTTTATTTACATTTGAACAAAAAGTAGCATGTTCAAAATTATTCATACCCTTCTCAATAATCAATAGAAAAGCCTTTATTGGCTATTACAGCAATCAAACGCTTCTTATAATTGCTGACCAGCTTTTTGCATGTCTCCACTGGTATTTTTGCCCATTCATCTTTAGCGATGAGCTCCAACTCTTTCAGGTAGGTTCCCTTTAGTTCCCTCCACAGATTCTAAAATTGGATTTAAGTCAGGACTGCCAAACGTTAATGTTTTTGTCTGTTAACCATTTCTTCACCTCTTTTGCTTTGTTTTTTGGTTCATTGTCATGCTTAAATGTCCACTGGTGCCCAAGACCAAGTTTCTCTGCAGACTGCCTGATGTTGTTGTTGAGAATTTTGATGTATTGCTCCTTTTTCGTGGTGCCGTTTACTGTGATTAGGTTTCCTGGTCCACTGGCTGAAAAACACCCTCAAAACATTAGGTTCCCACCACCATGTTTGACAGTGGGGATGGTGTTCTTAGGGTTGAAGGCTTCTCCTTTTTTACACCAAATGAAGGCTACATCATTGTGGCCAAACAGTTAAATTTTTGTTTCATCTGACCATAAAATAGAAGACCAGAAGTCTTCTTCTTTGTCCAGATGAGCATTTGCAAAGGCCAAGCGGGCCTTTGTGTGCCTTATCTGGAGAAGTGGTGTCCTCCTTGGTCTGTGTCCGTGGAACCCGACGATTTGCAGTGTCTGTTGGACTGTCTGCCTTGAGATGTTGCCACCAGCAGAGCCCAGATTCATCAGGATGGCCTTGGTGGTAATCCTTGGATTCCTTTTTTTTTTTACCTCTCTCACTATCCTCCTGGCCAGCACAGGTGTCACTTTTGGCTTCTGATCACATCCTCTGAGATTTTTCACAGTGCGGAACATCTTGTATTTTTTAATAATAATTTGCACTGTAGCCACTGGAAATTCAAAACATTTAGACTTGGTCTTATAGCCCTTTCCTGACTTGTGAGCAGCCACAATGCATACCCGCAGGTCCTCAGTGAGCTCCTTTGACTGTCAACAAACCAACAGCAGAGAGCTTCTGTTTTTCACCTGTTGAGTTAATTAAAACAGCTGTTTCCAGAATCAGGGTAATTAGGATGCTTTAGAACAGCTTGGACTATTTAGAATGGTATAGAACTTTGGATTGTCCTATAGAATGTGACAGTTTGCAAAGGGTATGAATAATTTTGGACATGCCACTTTTTGTTCAAATGCAAATAAAAGCTGAGAAATATATATATATATATTTTTTTTTTCCACAATGAAGCCTCTTGTACATCGTCTTATTATCTTTTGGGAGAAGCTTGTGTCATTTCCGGTCAAAAAAAAAAATTCTTTCCCTATTGACTTCTTGTGTCTTCCCAAATGCCTGATTAACATGCTGTTTGTCCTGGTGTCCTTTACAGAAGACATTTGTGAAAATGATGCCCTGTTTCATAACAAAAAGTCATATTCTAATTTGAAATCCCACAACATTTTTCTGAGATGTTTATTTACAACAAACAATTAAAACATGAGTCAGATTTAAATGATAACTCTGGACCACAAAACATAAGGGTCAGTTTTTTTTAAAATTGAGATGTATACATCATCTGAAAGCTGAATAAATCCCTTCCATTGATGTACACTTTTAAAAATAAAGGTGCTTCACGATGCCATAGAAGAACCTTTTTTAGCTAAATGGTTATATAAAGAACCTTTAACATCTGACCTTTCTCCAACCTTTCTGTTTTACAATTGTTCTTTGTGGCGAAAGAAGGTTCTTCAGATTATAAAAAGGTAAGAAAGAGATGGTTCTTAAAAGAACCTTTGATCTAATGGTTCTTTGTGGAACTAAAAATAATTATTCTATGGCATCGCCATTTAGTAAATTTACAAAATTTCTTCATACAATGTATTTTTTTCTGTTTCTACAAATATACCCATGCTACTTAAGTGGTCCAGGGTCACATATTTCCCTACGAATGCTAGGAGAAGGAGTGTTTATGATCAAACCTTAATTATTAATTATTAATTAATAAACCTAAATTATTAATATCTCTAAAAAGCCTGGAATGTGCTCTGTAGCATCTAGACATGTGACAAAACTGACATGTGTGGTCTCAGAAAAAAATCACTAAAATATAATGTCCTCTGTAGAGGACAAAAGTCTATGCCTGGGCACAGCAGAGATACTGAAACATTGACATCAACATCTTCAGACTGAGGATTGAGGCTACAGTAGTGCATGCTGATGAGGAATGGATCAAGCTGCTCTTTGCATGCTCTGTGAAGGCTCCCTCAGGAACTGAAGCTACTGTAGCCAATGCAAAAAGAAAGTTTCACAGTCAAGTGCTGCAAGAGCAGTGACAGTTTTAGTGTCATTCAGTATGCAAATGAATACACACTTTTTAGATGTCAACCAAGACGAATGCTAAACTAGTATTTAAAAAAAAAAACAAAGAAACGTGATGTGAATACCAATGTCTTTTTAATTTCAGAAATTATACAAAAATATTTCAGTTTATTGTTATAGACACAGGTCTACAGGAACCTGTATATAATCATCTTGACAGCAGAACATGTACCCTTGTGCAATAATCCAGTGATAATTTGAATTGTACATAGGCCTATAATTTATCTCTACATATACACTGTTTCCAGATATATTATTCATTGATTTGTTTTGTATAATACACACACACACACACACACACACACACACACACACACACACACACACACACACACAAAGACATTACAAAATGTTTATAAAAAGTTGCATATAAAACATCTAAAAAACAAATTAAAAAAAGAAGATTTCAGGGTAAGATTCCTTCATTCATTGTCTTGTCAGTACAAGTGTTCATTATTTCAAGCATAGTAAAAAGTAGGATTGTTTTGGAAGCATGGGCGTGGAAAAAAGAAATGCCCTTGGGAAGAAGACCTTTGTGTCTTCACAAATCCTGTTACATGCTGTGTAATTGCGGCTTTTTGCATAACCCCTTTGACATACTCAACTGAATAACAGGGATGATTAGACGTGACAGAAGAAGACAAAAACCTTTAGTGGGTTTGTACAAAGATTTCAACAAAGCTGAAAAGAGAAAGATGTTTTTCCTTGTTTTTTCCATTTACCCTGAAAACTTAAAAACTGTAATTCTTATCTTCTCTGGTATGATGGTATAACAGCGTCTACAGCACAGTAATGGTCAAAACAAATGTAATATAAAAGTATACATTTTCTTTCCTTTGACAGTGATGCCTTTTGTTCTGAACATCTAGGCAGAAAGTGTTTGAGCTCAAACACAAACAAACCTTCATTTCAAATCTTTGCTTATTTAGATCAACAAAAACGATTATAAACTGTGTGATATAGAAACAGCATATCTGTAAATTTACCACAATTATTAAACCTTATTCTACAGTGCAATTCAAACTTTACTGCATACAGTACCCAAGTTCACTGGAAAATGTGCCTGTGACAATATTATGTTGCTTCTTGCATTTCAACAGTGCAAGAAGCACTGTGCATTCCAGCTAACGTTTTATCGTCCTTGAAACAGGTGGATGTGAATCTGGCAATGTTTTATTGCATTGGTAGTTGTACAAATCCTCATAGCTCATAAATGAAATGTCTGTGGTGCTATATGTGAATGCTCTATCATGTTTGACATGCAAAATCATAAGATAAAGACGCATTTGCCATGTCATTTTAGCATTTACAAGTCTTTGAGATTTTTTTATTGTGACTTGTGTTTCAGCAGTACTCTGCGCAAGTATTCCACATCACATTTGCAGTGCAGTACCGGGTGAGTTACAGAGCAAGTTTACTATATCAGATGCATTAGTGCATAACATAGAGCTGATCACATGATACAAACACTATGTATTAGTTTACAAACCATGCACATGGTAAAAGCGTTCTGAGGTCATGACATAATATTGTGCAAGGAATTGCTAAAAAATAAGTCTTTATGGTTGCAACCTGGTCTCATGGCAGGGAAACTTTTTCGTGAGATGCGAAATACATACCAATAAGAACATATCACTGCCGTTTCCAACAGAAATGTCTACAGAGTGGTGCTAAAAGAGTGTTTTATTGTACGTCTAATGGTAAAGGTAGCACTATTTGTCAAAAAAATGGAAAGCGAAACATATGAAGGTGTATTCTTAAGATGTTCATGTCTTTCTTTCTTCAGTCGTAAAGAAATGTTTTTTGAGGAAAACATTTCAGGATTTCTCTCCATATAATGGACTTCTATGGTGCCCCCGAGTTTGAATGCAGCTTCAAATGGCTCTAAACTTTGTGTAGAGTATATAAAATGTAAATGTTTTTAGAAAATAACCGATCGTTTTGCTAGATCGTTTTGCTTCTTCCATGGCTGGGATCATTTAGAGCCCTTTGAAGCTGCATTTAAACTGCATTTTGGAAGTTCAAACTCGGGGGCACCATAGAAGTCCATTATATGGAGAGAAATCCTGAAATGTTTTTCTCAAAAAACATAATTTCTTTACGAATTAAGAAAGAAAGACGTTAACATCTTGGATGACAAGGGGGTGAGTACATTATCTGTACATTTTTGATCTGAACGTGAACTACTCCTTTAAAAATGCTCACTGTTTTACGGTATCTAGTGTTCATTTTTTTTAGAAACTGCAGTTATATGTATATATTGGTACGTATTTCACATCTTGTGAAGAAGTTTCCCCAAGTACATTTTTGTCATTAGACTAGGTTGCTTTATTAACTAATAATCTGCTCCTGTAATCATAATTTGTGTAAAAAATAAAAAAAGTTGTTAGTATAACAATTTATATATATAGGTAGATTTTTTGGGGGTAAAAATGGAGGTAGAAGCACGTTTTTTTCCAATGAGCCTATGTTAGAAGAAACTCAGATAGATTGCAAAGAGATCAACAAATAGTATTTTACATTTGAGGATCTAGTGAATATTCCATATCATGTGCAATAATCAATAGGACACTTCTTGTTTGGTCTATGATTATTTTAAAACACAAATGTGTGATTTGATTCAGTTTGATTTCTGACTAAATTTACTCACAATCCCACAGAGCTAAAAGAAGCACTTTAAGTCTTTGATAATGTGTAATGCATGCTAAAATGTTATATTTAACAAAAGAATGAGCTTTGCGGTGCATATATAGCATGTTTAATGAGCTGGATTCAGACTATTAAATGCTTCTGGAGAGGGAAACATAAGATGACCATTTATCTTGTCTTACTCATCAGATTAATAGACATATGGACCCAATTAGTCCACATTGGAATGGGACAATATGACATATTCTGACTGTTGTTCTGAGCAATTAGAGCCAAACACAATCTGTGTCATGGATGTCTATTTTTTAAGGTCACTTTACTGGTTACATTGAGGCTTTTCTGCAGTCAGCAGGCATTGCTAGACATGCTACTCCATGTTATTTAAACACGTTCAGCAGAATATTCACACTGCTTTTTTCATACAATGAAAGTCAATGATGACAAGAGGGTGTCAAGGTCTAAATATAATAAACAGCACACTAAAAGTAGTCCAAATTACATGTCTGATGCATTTCAAGTGTCCTGAAGCTATATGATAACTTTAGGTCTACCATTATACACTAGTAATTTTATGTATGTTTGTCTAAACCTTCTTCAGTTCAGTAAATCTTAAAATATTATTATTTCTACAAAAGTTCTTCTTAACTTCATAAGAATCAAGATTTCACAGAAAAGAAGCATGTGTACCACAATCTGAAGGTAGACATTTTTACAATTATACTAAAAAGCTTAAAAAAAAGGATGTACTATCAATCAAAGGGCAGAAGACGTGTAGAAGATTGTGTTGAACATGTAGAACATATTTTTAGTAATGTTTTGATTTTGTTGATAATTAAAGGGTTAAAAAATGAAAATTCTGTTATTAATTACTTTCAGGTCGTTCCAAACCTTTTTTTTTATCTTCAGAACACATATTACGATATTTTTGATACAATCCAAGAGTATTCTCGTAGCTGGATAAAATTAAGGCTGAACCACTGATGTCACATGGACTATTTGATCATTGTCCTTAGCTTTCTGGGCCTTGAACATGGTAATTGCATCTACGTGTGTCAGAAAGCTCATGGATTCATGAAAAAGATCATTAAAAATATCTTCATTTGTGTTCCAAAGGTCTCACAGGTTTGCAACAACATGATGGTGATTAATTAATTACAGAATTTTCATTTTTGGGTGAGCTATTCCTTTAATAGGCCCATGTTAAAATGTGTGTATCAAATAAGACACAGTAGGCTTCAAAGGGGTTTTTGTCGTCATTTTGGAGCTTGACAGTTGCTGGTTACCATTCACTTTCTTTGAATGGAAATGAGCAGCATGAACATTCTGCTTAACATCAATGGTCAATTGATGAAAAAAATCAAACATGAGCAACATGAGGGTAAATGAAAATTTTCATTTTTTGGTGTACTATCCTTTAATTTAAAGAGGTTCTTGTTACTGCATTCAAAGTAGGTTTAGGTGGTTAGGTTATGGATTAAACCACTGCTGATAAAGAGGTTACTGTGATTGTGCTTTTCAGAAGTGACACTGTTTTACTAAGGTGTTCTGTCTAATACGTTGTGTTTTTTAACATGCCAGCCTTATACAATATATCTCAGCTAAAGCAACAATTTTTCAGTTTGATTTCATACTTTTAAAAAATAATTTTATAACACAAATTTTCTTAATGCATACTGAAAAATAAGCAAAAATGAATAGGCTTTATGTTTTGGTCTGAAAGCATGATTATGTCAGACAGTGGTGCTATAAATTCACTGAAAGTGCAAGAACTGACATCTTTGTTAAATGTCATGAAATCCCATGAGAGGTTAGCAGTCAGTCAGTACAATCTGCAGAATCATAAAAGATAAAACTGAAAATATAGCAATTCCCTTCATGTATAACAGGAGATCAATTTAGTGGCACAAAAAATAAAAACCGAGGCAAATAATTTTTCAGTTCAAAATCATGGTGCAGAGGCCAGTGTGTAATGTACTTCCAGTGCCAAAACACATTCTGACACAATCTAAAAAATAGCTCTGGTTTAGAGGCACTTCATTTAAGCAGAAATAAGTGAACAAAAACATCATCGACTAGTTCCAAATGTATGTGCAACTTCATAGTGTGCTGCCATCATTTCAAACATATACCATAGTTCTGACGTGGGCTTTGAGATATTTTCTACACTGTTGTGATATTTGGGTGTAGTGAAGTAAGTCTCAGAAGCTTGATTCAGGCACTGGCTTCTTTCTGCCCAGTGAGTTTGTGCTGTAGCGTGTGCGTTGTAGGGTGTTCTGAGAGCCCCTGTCTATAGTAACGCTCTGCGGCTGAGCCGTTGATGTGCCGTTCTTGTGTAAAGACGCCGTTCTTCTTAAACCTAGATCAGCCTTGCTTTGAATATTGGAAGAACTTTGTGAACGTTTAATGTCTGATGATCCTCGACTAACTTTGCCATTTGCAAATTCACCACCGGGTCTGCTACGAACTTGGTTAGTGCTATTAGCCTTTCCTTCTGAAGTTCTATTGTGTGTCCCATTGGAGAGAGAAACTCCAGATGGGCTCTTCACCTCTGCATCAACCCTTTTCACAGATTCACTGTCTCGAGACTTTCGAAGCGAGTCTTTCTTCATGAAACCGCCTTTAAGAAATGCAAAGACACTATCGTGACGTTTTGTCTCCTGTCCCTTTCTCTGTTTCTCCTCTAGTTGGTCTGAATCGTCTCTCTGTGTTGTTCCCCAGCCGCTTGGACTGCTGGGACTGGATTGGATCCCTGCGTTGGAGCTGTTTCTGGACCGCGATTGGTCCTGTTTTGATTTCCTGCTGCTCCGTCTGGTCAAAGTTCCATCTTCTTTTGGTCCACTGTTGCTGCTGTGTTTTTGGCCCGTTGCTTTCTCTGAGCTACTCCGTTCTTGACCCTGTGGTATTTTGAGATACTCTGGAGGTCCGAGGCTGCTGTGGGTTGAAGATTTGGCTGTGGGTTTTTTCGTATCATCTTCTTTACTGCTTTCTTTATCTGAAGGTCGAGTCATCAGGGCAACAATGGGGTCTTTGGTGCATCTTGGCCTTCTGCCAGACTCTAAATACTCCACCAGCTCTGCAGGAGCCTGGCCAGGAGCTTGTGCAGATTTGTGGCGGTCCTTGTTTCCAAAGGACCACCGCAGAGGGAGCACTCTTGTTTTGGTGGGACTTTTCATGCTTACGCTACGCCCTTGGATTCCTCGCACGAAAGGTCTGCTTTCGAACCCACCTAAAGACACTGACATTTACATATGTACAAATTTACAAAACAAAACAATCTCTATCAAGAGGCATCTTTTTAGTATTTACTTTTCATATTTACAACGACTTGGACAAACTTGATGGGTAAACTCACTTCTCTCTTCCATTGAGGGTTCATTTGGAAAGACGGGAGACTCTGGGGAGTCTGGGATGGAAGAAGGGCATGTTGTGGAAGACCGTGATACCATACTTCCTCTTTTACTGTCACCATTCAAACGGATGAGCCAGTGATCTGACATGGAGGAGCTGGTGGAACCTGCACAATGAGACAAAGAATGCTTAATGGCTGGTCCATGTTTTTCCTAGACATGAGCTTAAAGCATGCTGCACTCCCTCACTGCCCCTTCGTTTTTAATAACTAAAATTCATCAACCGCACATGTTCTGTATTTTCGTTTCCATGACAACCAAGTCATGCACACGCACTGCCTCTTAGCCACCAGTTGAAATGTACCTTCATTCAGATCTTTCAGTTCAGTAATTTTCAGTTCAGTCATTTATTTATTTTATGATTACTGCATAGGTACTGCATAAGTATTTTCAAAATCTCTTTTATAGAGAAAATATTTTTGAAAAGAAATTAATTTTTATGGCAATTAACATACTGCACATACTGTCGACTGGGCTTGTAAGATAAAATGATTGGTACAGCGGTCCTACACTCAAAATTCTGTCCTTGTCAACACCACATTTTTCTTGCAATGACTGTGGAACATACATATTGCAATATATATGAAAAAAAAGTTCAGCTGCTTACTGCCTAATGTTTATCCACTGCAAAAAAGGTCAGTGAGCCTCCATCTAAAATATGGTCACAGAGGGTCATTTACTCACCTCTGACAGAGCTGTTGGCAGACCAGGGTGGGATGACATTTCTTCTCTGGTAGAACAGGATATATGCCCCTCGTGTGCTCAGTTCCTCCTCTGGCACAACCTCCACACTGCTGTCATCGTAACTGTACCAGTGGCCGTCCACCGAGTTCCTACAATAGGCTGTTTTGCAAAAAATATAAGCTGTAGTCTGAGTGGTGTACAGTATATATAAAAATATAAAACTGCCTTTATGCCATTCAAATGTACATATCGTAAATAGAAATAGAAGTCCTTTTTAACAAAGTATTTACTATCACTGTTTATCAATTTAATATTTTCCCTTCTGAATTAAAGTTTTAATTTCTTTTTGAAAAAGAAAGGAAAAAAGTACACCAAACCTTACCTTTGTACGGTAGACTACTTCATTACAAAAGATTTCTATATTAAATAAATGCTTTTATTTTTAACTTTTTATTTATCAAAAGAATCCTGAAAAAGTAAGAATCAAAAGCAATATTATGCAGCATAACTGTTTCTAACACTGATAATAAACCAGTGTATTAGAATGATTTCTGGGATTGTGTGACACTGAAAACGGCAGTAATGGCTGATTAAATTCAATTTGTATCATGGAAAAAAATATAATTTAAAGTATATTATAATAGAAAAAACATTATTTTAAATTGCAATAATATTCACAATATTATTTTTTTTCTCAGTATTATATTGATTGAATAAATGCAGCCTTACTGAGCATAAAAAAAAAACGTATTTAAAAATATCTAAAATCTTGACTATGATTTTCATTTTTGCAATTAGCTAGAAAATGCCCACTATTATGCAAAATATATTCCTACACAGCAGGGGTGTCAAACCCAGTTCCTGGAGGGCCGCAGCCCTGCAGAGATTTGTTCCAACCCTGCTGCAACACACATACTATGCAGTTTTCAGTTAAGCCTGAAGGACTTGTTTAGTTGGTTTAGGTGTGTTTAATTAGAGTTGCATCTAAACTCTGCAGGTCTGTGGCCCTCCAGGGCCAGAGTTCGACGCCACTGCTATACAGAATAGTTATGTCAAGTGTAAATAAAAAAAAAAACATGTAGGAATTAAGACAGGTCTAATTGGGTGTTGACAACGAAATAAGTCAAATCCAATCCTTTTCTTTTGCACTAATTAGAAATGCCAATATCTCACTTTTAATATCTCTCACTGTGAATTTATAAGAGGGATTTTCATTATTGCAATCAGCTGGAAAATGCCCAAAGCACACTATTATGCAAAATGTTGATATATAGAATAGTTATGTCAAGTGTAAATGTAAAACAGATATCCGGTAAATCGTATATATATATATATATATATATATATATATATATATATATATATATATATATATATATATATTGGAAATCGCATTGAGAAAGTCTGTAGAGTTCCTAATAAATGTTGGCAATAAGTGCACAAAAAATTAATTCACATACTGTGACAAAGGAGAAAAAAGAGAACTGGTCTAAGCCACAGTCAGATGACCATGGTATTTGCAAATCTCTTAGGATTTTTTTGTAAAATATAAAACACAGTACTAATTGGGTGTTGACAACAAAGTCAAACTCCAACCCTGTTCTTAAATTAACTATTAAACTTGCACTAATTAAAAATGACAGTATCTCACCTTGAAAACTAAGTGTATGATCAAAAGATAACTAAAAAATTGCATAACAAAGAGTACTATTTTTCCCCACCGTTATTTGCAGGTTTAAAGACTAAACTTCTTAAGAGATGGAATATTAGAATGTAGAAATGTATAGCTTAAATATGTTTTTTTCCAATGTGGTTATCCACAGTCATAGATCCTGTTAATAACCAAACCATACTCGGTCCTATTCCTAATTGGAATTAAATTATAATAATATTAATAACTCAACTAAGCATTTTGTTATCTTATTTCTATTTCAACACGTGATTTATTTGATCCATTGTCTTCTGTGGTTTGGGGTGTGTGGGTAAAACATCTAGACAGCTCGAACTATTTATTAGTAAACACAAAATTTCAATCAGACAAAAGGACATGAATGATCCAGTAATGCTACATTTTAAAAAGTTCAATTGTGATGTGTCGACACTCTGGTTCTGCAGATTTGGAAAGATGAAGGTGCCACCTAGAGGTGGTGACAGTGACCTTTTTCTGCAGATAAGTGAGGTGTATTAGATTTACATCCTTCAAAATGTAACTCCTTTGGGTCTTAATGATGAGCTTTTCTGCAATGTCATGTGGTAATATTGATATTTGATGTTTCTTAATATGGTAGAGTACATGTATATATTTGTATTTAGTAGTTTACACTGTATATTTGTTACATATTTATATGTTATGATTTTTTTTGTATTTACAAATTAATATGGTAATGTGTAAGTTTGTTTGTATTATATACTTATTTGTAACATGTATTGGTGTGTATTCATTGGTAATTGAAATCTATTTAAGTACTAGAAATACTAGGAGAATGTAATTTATGTATTTTGCCAAATTGTACTTGAATGAGTCAGATTATGACCTTTTTGTTATGATATTTCACTGGCTATTGTTGATTACTATTGAATGTTGTTCTCATTGGCTGCTTTGTATTTTACATTTGTGTGTGTTTGATGAAAGCAATGTGAGTGAAACTGCTTTAAAATATGATTTGTGCGCTATAGCAGTGTGTGGGGTTCATCTATTTTGTGAGATTAGTTGCATTTCTTAATTCCTACATGCCTGCTTATATGATTTACTAGGACTTGTGGTGGCATTTCATTTATATCCCCCCAAAGTAGGTTTAAAATTCCATTTCCATCACAGAATATTAAACACAACTTCTGGACATTTGCTTGACAAATAAACTATAGAGTGTTAAAAGCATCTTGGTAACACTTTACAATAAGGTGTTATTTGTTAACATTAGTTAATGTATTAACTAACATGATCGAACAATGAATTTTATTATACTTTACTTATACTTTATTACACTTTACTTATACTTTATTACACTATTCATTCATTTATTAACTTTGTTAATAAATGTTAGTTAATAAAAATGCAGTCTTTTATTGTTTGTTCATGTTATTTCTGTGCACTAACTAATGTTAACAAACACAATGAAGAACCTTTAACATCTGAAGAACCTTTCTGTTTTGCAAAAGGTTCTTTGTGGCGAAAGAACGGTCTTCAGATTATAAAACAGTGAGAAAAAGATGGTTCTTTATAGAACCTTTGACTGACTGGTTCTTTTAGGAACCAAAAATGGTTCTTCTATGAAGAACCTTTTAAAGCACCTTTATTTTTAAGATTGTATAGTTGAAGAAACTTGCATTTCTAACTATTATATGAAGAAAAATTTAAAAATGCTTTTTAGATGGACAAACATCCCCCTCGTTCTTACTACCAGAGATCCCAGCCCACTTACCTGTGTAATGGCCTCCATGCATGCCTCCGTGGTGGTTACAGACTGCATACAGGTCGTAAAGGAAGTCAGTATCTCCATGCTTCCAAGCTGAAGGCCACGGAGCCAGATTCTTCATGCTCTGACTGCGTTTCACCACATGGGGAGTCATATCCAGACCGCTTACAGGAAAGCGAATGAGGGTGGAGAGCTTGTTTCGCCGTTTGCCCACCTGCCGAAAACGCTTGAGGTGCAAGATGAGGATGTCAGGAAGGGTCCATAAGCTCATCTTCACCATCCCCTGCTGCATCTGCTTACAGTGAGGGCACTTCCATGCATCATCTGGGGCCAGCTGCAAGGTCAAATCAAATCAAAATTTATTTGTTAAGCACCTTAAAAACACAGCGTGTACCAAAGTGCTGTACAACACTATAAACACAATAAAAACACAGATATAGATAATAATAATATAGAAACACAGATTAAGCACAGTAAAATAAGATAAAACAGAATATAATACAAAATTCGACAAAATAAAAATATAGAAAGGTGAATAAAAACATTTGTTATGAACTAGAACTCATCTGTGATGTATGTCACAGACAACAAATGAAGTTAGATACTCCCCATGTAAGATTTAAAATCACAGGCATAAATAACATTTTCTTTCTTGGGTTTGTTGAAAAGCAGGTTTCTCTGTGGTCAACTAAACCATGTCATTATCTGAACCTGTTTTGTCTCAGTGTGGTGCGGTAAAACATTTATATCTCTGGAATACACTGCTGCGACAAACTGAGAGGAAAGGACAACAACATCTGAATTTTTACAGGACCTCTGCAGACCATCAGTAAAATGTTATATCTTCCAAGTAGTTTTAACAAAAAAATGCATGATTTCATTCCTGCTGGAGAGCCATATCTCATGCACTTCGCACCATTTTAAAACCGTAATACAACAATTATAACTTTAGTCCTGGTAGAAGTGGTACCTTAGTAATGACATGACACTGTTAGAAGATCGATAATAATTTGTGGAGCCAATCAAGATGAGGCAACTCTCAGGGGTTCATTGGCAAGATTTATCAAGTGGTACTTGTCAAGAACAGGCAGTATATAGCGAAGAATGGATTCAGAGTGACCTTTCAAAGAGACTGAGAGGATGTGGGATGTGAGAGACAAAGACGGTAGGTGGGAGACCAGCTCCATTTGCTCCTCAAGTGGGTTTTTAAATCGGCTTGAATAATCTTGAATATGGAATAATGATCGGTTCTGGTAATCGAAATGTCTAACGCCTTGACTTGATAAGTGTAGATTCCGCAGAGATTTTGTACTGCATTAGTTCCCACTCATGTCAAAAAATAAAAATTTTATTTAACATTTGCCAACCAGAACATATTTTTGAGGGCCTTTTGACCTATAAGAGTGCATGTTTTCTTTCTAACCATGTAAAAAACACAGCATGTTGTCCATTTTTGTGAAACACTTCAAGTGAATTAATTAACTGAAATAAATTATGACTGCTACATAAACTTCAATCAAATGCTCCTAACATCCTAACCACATAATTGATTCAAGTCCTAAAGATCCTAACAACATAAATACTCTGTTAGAATACAGATTTATATAATTGGCCGGCTCTTATGTTAGATTGCAGAGCTCTCTACATCGTAAGAGATTTCAGTGTAACCACTGTTTCAAGTATTTTTTAGTTTCTTCATGTTAAGTCCATGTTTTTAGAGCTTTTTGTCATTGCTTTTCATCAAAACCTACTTAATATACTTAAACATTTACCTCTGAGACAACAAATACAGACAAGAGCAACAGGCCACTTCAGTGTCTGCAGATGCACTAAACTCATAACCAGACAGACCAAGAATAGAACATTATGAAATATATCAAATGTTAGGTAACATAAAATAAAAGGACACATTTTCTGTTGCATTTTTCAGCCCTGGTTCAACATTCAATTATTATTAAGTCTACCTCATGTCTTTCTAACTTTGCATTTAGCTGTTAATGTGGAACCCAAACATTATTTTATGCAGTTACTAACAAATGCTGTTCTTTTGGAAATTATTTTTTATCACAGAATCCTGAAAAAATATCACGATTTTTAACATTCATAATAATAAGAAATGTTACTTGAGCATGAAGTCAGCATATTAGAATGTAAAATTTCATATATAGTACTGTGCAAAGTCTTAGGTTATTAGTATTTTTACCAACAACATTTTTTACTGTAGTCAGTATTAAATATCATTTTACATTTCCAAACATTCTTTTTGCAATTAATTGTAATAATCCAGTGATTTTTTTGTATGCACAAAGTGCTCCACACAGAGATCTGATCTCATCATCATCGATTCTGTCTGCAAATACATGAAGAAACAGAAAAAAACTAAGACAGAAATCCAGAAAAACCATGGCAACATCTCTATGGTGCTTGAAGAAGCCTTCCTGCAAAGCTATAGTACTGTGAAACATTTTAGCCACTTGTGTAAAAATGCAGTAAACTGAGGATGCTTTCAAAAATAATGTCATTAATAGATTTTCTTTATCAATTAACATCTATTGACTAAATCAAATCAACATTTTGTGTGATCGCCCTTTGCGTTTAAAACAGCTTTTGTCCTAGGTACACTTGTGCACAGTTTTGCAGGTAGCTTTGTAGGAAGGCTTCTTCAATCATCTTGTCAGAGTTTTCGTTTTAAAACGCTCTCCGTCCACACTAGCGTTTCCAAGCGTTTTCCAAAAGATTCTCGTCCACACTGAAACGTAGGAAAATGTCAAATTCGCCTTACTGCGCATGCGTAAAGCCTTCAAAATTATACAGAGGTAATAAGTTTTCACGCAGTTCTTCTGCCGGGATCATTTACGGAAATATCTCATCATTCACTGACGCGTCTATATCGCGCTCATTCATATTTTATCTGAAAAGTAGTTGTTGTCATGTTTTGCAGGACAGCAACTGTGAGTAAATTTTTGCCATCGTTTTAAGACTGTAATTTGAAGAGTGTACAAGGCAAATCTCTTTAGCAGCAGTGTGACAGTGAATAGCACAGGCATAATTACTGCTGTGAACATAGATATCTATTGGTACAATATGCGTCACATGACTAAATATGTGTCATCGTTTTCAAAAGCCTCCGTTTTCACAGTCCACACTACAAGGCGAAAACGGCATTTTCAAATTTATCCACTTTGGAGAGCGTTTTCAAAAAGCTCCGTTTTCCTTGACAAAAACGCCCTCTCAGTGTGGACGGAAGGAAAAAACGGAGAGAAAAAGATGCGTTTTCAAACGAAAACGTATTAGTGTGGACATGGCCTTAGTCACCTACTCAAACCACACCTCCTGAAGCTCCACCCAATCGTTCCGGATCACCTGATTACTAACTCACCTGTTTCCACTTACCTCTGCCTATATATACTTGGACTGTTTAGTTCCTCTTTGTCTGGTCTACAGATCACATCACTCACAACTCTCTGGCATCCTTTATTTATGGACTCTGTTTCCCTCAACGATTCTCCTGGATTTACTCACCTGTTGACTTGGACTGCACAGGTAAGATCATTTAAAAACCTCATTGCTGCATTCTGTTTTGTCTACCTGTTCAATAAAATGTACCTCTTCTGTTTTCCACTTCCCTCCGTCTCTGCCTTCGTCTGTGTTGTGACAGAAGACCAGACCGACAACATTATGAGCACTGAAGAAACACCTGCAACAATTCCCCTCACCGAACTCAGCAGTGCTTTCAAAGCAGCACTCACTCCACCTCCACCACCATCTGTCTCAGGAAGTCCCATGGCCTTACCCAACACGTTTACCGGAGAGGCGGCTGAGTGTAGCGGTTTTCTACTTCAAGTACAGCTCTACATTCGGATGCAACCACAACAGTTCCCTACTGAAAACTCTAAGGTAGCATTTCTCATTTCTCTACTCACCGACAAAGCTCTACAATGGGCTAAAGCCATATGGAGTGCCGATAACCCCATCATTAACTCTTTTGAACAGTTCACCTGTCATTTTTCTGAAGTTTTCAGCACAACCACCAGTATTCTCACCGTCTCTGATCAGCTGTTCCGGTTACAACAAGGATCCTCTTCCGTACAAGCTTACACAGTTCACTTCCGGACGCTGGCGGCAGCTAGCGGCTGGAACGAAATCGCGCTGCTGGGTGCCTATAGGCAAGGTCTCAACCCAGATATTCATGCAGCAATGGCACTGTACGATGACTCCATCGGGTTAGAGACCTTCCTACAACGAACAACTCGGGTATCCCAGCGTCTAGCCGCTTGCCAGCCCACTGAAACCGCTCCTCAGTCCGCTATGGTGGCAGCTTGCTCTCCAGTACCAGAACCCATGCAAATCGACTCCACAATACTAACAAGAACTAAACACCAACACCGAATCACTACCGGACTCTGTTTATACTGTGGAAAACCTGGTCATCTGCTCCGGAACTGCCCTGTCCGACCCCCACGTCCAGTGGTGAGTACCATTCAAACAGACATTGAAACTGCTCAACTTACGTTAATTCCAGTGACTGTTCATACTGTTGAACGCACCCTCTGTTTATTTGCTCTAATTGACTCAGGCGCCTCAGGGAATTTCATCTCGCAGGATTGTCTAGAGCTTCTTCACCTACCCCGACAATGTCACCATCAGGATTTTTGCAGACAATACAGGGAAAGCCACTAGGACGTGGGTGGATTCGCTACTCTTCACCCTTCGTCACCTTACAAATTGGATTATTCCATCAAGAAAGGATCAAGTTTCTGGTACTGGAGAATTCCACTGTTGACATCATTGTGGAGCTCACATTTTTACCAAGCTGGACCTGCGGAGTGCTTACAACCTTGTTCGTATTTGTGCGGGAGATGAGTGGAAGACGGCCTTTATAACACCAACTGGCCACTACGAATATCTTGTCATGCCTTCCAATCTTGTCTTCCAAACGTTTATGAACTAGGTGTTCCAGGAATATCTGCACAAGTTTGTAGTTGTCTATATTGACGATATCCTGATCTATTCCTGGAACCAGGCCGAACATCGCCAGCACGTCTGTCAGGTCCTCCAAGTCCTATGTCAACACCATCTATTTCTGAAGCTGGAAAAATGTGAGTTCCACCAAAGAGAAGTTCAATTCTTGGGCTATAACATCAGCCCCGAGGGTGTGCAGATGAATGAAGACAAGGTTCTCGCCATCCAAAAATGGCCTCAACCCAGCACCATCAAGGAACTTCAAAGATTCCTCGGGTTTACCAACTTCTATCGCCGGTTTATCAAGAATTACAGTTCCATCACTGCATCCCTGACCTCCCTCCTGCGTGGCCAACCCAAGCACCTCCTCTGGAACGACTCTGCCCACAAAGCCTTTCAACACCTAAAGCAGATCTTCAGCACTGCTCCTCTCCAACATCAATCCCAACCCTGAACATCCTTTCGTAGTTGAGGTTGATGCATCTACCATCGGTGTCGGAGCAGTGCTATCACAAACGGTCGGTGACTCCACCCTCCTCCATCCCTGTGCCTATTTCTCCAAGAAACTGTCTCCGGCGGAGCATAATTATGACGTAGGCAATTGAGAGCTATTAGCCACCAAGCTCGCATTGGAAGAGTGGCATCATTGACTGGAAGGGGTTACTTACCGTCCAGGATCCAAGAATGTGCCCGCTGATGCTCTCTCTCGTCAATTCTCCATTGACTCCTCTACTGAACCAGAACCCATCATTCCAGCCAAGTTAATTGTTAGCCCCATCCAGTGGGACATCGACACCTGGATCCAGGAAGCCACTCTCCAAGAGCCTGCTCCGCCGGAATGTCCAGGAGGTAAAATCTACGTACCTAGCTCCCAGCGTCAACACCTTCTGGACGGACCCTCTCGCTCCTTCAACCTCGTTACTGGTGGTCCAGTATGAACCGTGATGTCATCAGGTACGTCCAAAGCTGCTCAGTCTGTGCCACAACTAACACTCCTCGTCATCTGCCCACAGGAGCTTGGACATTACCTCCGGTCATACTGTTCCGAGGACCAACACAGCTGGAGCAGGTTCCTCCCGTGGGCCGAGTATGCAAAAAACTCTCTATGCCAAGACACAACCGGCCTGACACATTTCCAGTGCATACTCTGTTTTCAGCCTTCTTTGTTTCCCTGGACGGAGGAACCCACGCAAGTTCCAGCTGTGGACCACTGGTTTCAAGAGAGCGAGAGAGTGTGGGGCTGAACCTCCTCCTCCTGAGATCCTGGATCAACCATCTGTCTACTCCGTGCATGAGATCCAGAGGAACAATCCTGGGTGGCTAGAAACGACATCCTCGATCCACAACTCCTGACTGAGTTCCATCAAAGCCACCCAGAATGTCCTGCCCCTCGTGGTCGAGGCCGTCCTCGTCGTCGGAGAGGGGGTAATGTCAGAGTCTCACCTCAGTCACCTACTCAAACCACACCTCCTGAAGCTCCACCCAATCGTTCCGGATCACCTGATTACTAACTCACCTGTTTCCACTTACCTCTGCCTATATATACTTGGACTGTTTAGTTCCTCTTCGTCTGGTCTACAGATCACATCACTCGCAACTCTCTGGCATCCTTTATTTATGGACTCTGTTTCCCCTCAACGATTCTCCTGGATTTACTCACCTGTTGACTTGGACTGCACAGGTAAGATCATTTACAAACCTCATTTCTGCATTCTGTTTTGCCTACCTGTTCCATAAAACTTACCTCTTCTGTTTTACACTTACCTCCGGCTCTGCCTTCGTCTGTGTTGTGACACATCTTGAAGACATTGCCACAGTTCTTCTGCATTTAGTTTGTCTCAGTTTTTTTTTTTTTTTCTGTTTCTTTAGGTCATTCCAGGTGGACTGGATGATGGTTAAATCAGATCTAAGCGTGGAGTGCTGGCTGTTGCCAGACTCCTTGTGCATACAAAAATCTCACTGGATTGTTACATTTAATGGTAAAAGAAATGTTTGGAAAGTAAATTGATATCTCCTACTGACACACTACAGCAAAAGTTAGATTAAACTGGCAAGTTAGAAGTAACTTTGGCCTTTTGCACAGTAGTGTGTGTGTATATACAGTTGAGGTCAAAAGTTTACATACACGTTGCAGAATCTGCAAAGTGTTAATTATTTGAGCAAAATAAGAAGGATCATACAAAATGCATATGTTTTTTTTTCCATTTTTATTTAGTACGTTTTTTTTTTTTTTTTTTTTTTTTTAATTTATAAAAATGGCCCGTTCAAAAGTTGATTATTTATACTGTGTTGTTACTTGAATGATTCACAGCTGTTTTTTTTTTTTAGTGATAATTGTTCATGTGTCCCTTGTTTGTCCTAAACAGTTACACTGCCTGCTGTTCTTCAGAAAATTCTTCCAACAATGACTTTATGATTTTGAGATCCATCTTTTCACACTGAGGACAACTGAGGGACTCATATGGAACTGTTACAGAAGGTTCAAACGCTCACTGATGCTCCAGAAGGAAACACGATGCATTAAGAACCGGGGGTGAAAACTTTTGAACAGAATGAAGATGTGTACATTTTTCTTTTTTTGCCTAAATATCATTTTTTTTTCACAGATGCTACAGAAGAAACTAACATGTTTCCCAGAAGACAAAATAAGGTAAATTTACCATTTATTTAAATTTAAAAAGTTTTAACCTTCCTGGCTCTTGTGTGCATTGTGTTTTTCTTTCTGAAACATCAGTAAGCGTTTGACTTCAACTGTATAGTTACTACACGCATTCACGTTCATACTTATCCAATCAGAAGATGTCTTTAAATGACACAGGTCAGAAAACATTACACAAGATAAAAATAAAGAAAAATAGTGTGACTGGAGGAGAGAGTACCTGCTCCTCTTTGGTGTAGAGCTGAAAACACTCATCCAGCGTGCAGCTGTGCTGCTGTACGTGATTCTGCTGCTGGATTCGCACACTCTCTGCATCCTCAATAACTTCCTCTTGAATGTTACCAAAGAGACTGAAACAGATATGAATCACACATAATTTACTTTTAAATACCATTACTGAGAAGACTCCAAATAATACTAGGAATTTGACACTTACAGTGGTTTTAAATTAAATGGTCTGCCTTTAAATAAGAACACTTTATGAAGCAGCACGTATCTTACCATTCTTTGATTCTGTTCTCCCACTCAATCACAAGCTTCACATGCAGAGGACCGCCAGGACCGCATAATTTCAGGGCCCTGAAATTGAATGATTTAAATTGTGAGTTTGGTATAAAGACACTAGGGGGCAGACTATAATCAGTGTTGTGAAGTTCATAGTCAATTCAGTCTCAGTCAGTACATAATTTGGTAGTGGCATTTTGTTCTGTTTTGCCATTTTTAAAAAGAGATTTAAAAAACTGAAAAACTGAATTTACACTACTCTTCAAAAGTTTGGATTCAGTAAGCTTTTTGGTTTTTAAAGGATGTAATACTTTTATTCAGCAAGGACACATTCAGTTGATCAGATATATATATATATATATATATATATATATATATATATATATATATATAGCAGAATGAGTATATTTGTAGCAATAGCCAAAAATACAAGGTATGGGTCAAAATGATAAAATTTTATGCCAAAAATCATTAGGATATTAAGATCATGTTCCATGAAGATATTTAGTAAATTTCCTACCATAAATATATCAAAATCTTTTTTTTTTTTTATTAGTAATATGCATTGCTAAGAACTTAATTTGGACAACTTTAAAGGCGATTTTCTCTGTATTTAGATTTTTTTGCACCCTTAGATTCCAGATTTTCAAATAGTTGTATCTCAGCCAAATCTTATGCTTTCCTAACAACCATACATCAATGGAAAGCTTATTTATTCAGCTTTCAGATGATGTATAAACCTTATGACTGCTTTTGTGGTCCAGGGTCACATATTTATAATATTACAAAAGATTTTTATTTCAAATTAAAATATATATATATATTTTAAATTTTCTATTTTTTCATTTGAATCCTGAAAAAAGATATCATGATTTCCACACTAAGCAACACAACTGTTTTTATACAATACTGTATTTTTGTATTGTAATTGAATAACAAAACAAGTTTTTTTT
>NC_133372.1:20592034-20609205 GCF_049309525.1 Garra rufa | reverse complement strand
CTTTTCTCCTCCAGAGTCGCCGTGACCGCTTGGTCCCCCACTTCCGGGTTGCACGTTTGGGGTTAAAGCACGTCCTTGCACCAACCCCCTGCACCGGCCACCCTCACTTGGAGACACCAGCACCCAGGAGAAAGCCACCCTGCACCACAAGGAAGACAACCTCACCTCTTCACTCACCGTATTGTTTATCTCGCTTCACTACTGTCAATAAACGCACCCTCCGGGGCTCACTCAACTCTTGTTTTGTTGTTGCTGTTCTCCGCCCGGCCACAAGGTGGTGGAGAATGCGGGCATGAACGTTCCTAGCGCCGGCTGAGAACACCAACAAACAAGACGTTGTTTACACCGCCATTTTGTTGCCCCTCTCACCTCCGGCTGTCTTTTTTCTTTCTTTTTAGGCTCGCTCCTCCCCGCAACGATGGAGGAACTTGTAAAACAGCTTACGGAGGTTAGCGTCCGCCAGCAGCAGTGCTTCGAGCTGCTTACCGAGCAACACAGCCACGTTCAAGGGTATTTGGCCGAACTTCGCTTACCGGCCGCCCAGAACATCCCTCTACCGGACCCTCGAGTCACCGCTGCCCGTTTGCTACCCAAGCTGACCGCAAATGATGATATTGAGGCCTACCTTAAGATGTTCGAATCACTCGCTCGCACCGAAGGGTGGGCGAGAGGTACGTGGGCTGCGACACTGGCACCGCTGCTTTCCGGTGAGGCGCAACGAGCATATTTTTCTTTACCAGCGTCTTCCCAAAATAATTATAATGAGTTAAAAAAAAGAAATATTAGGCCGTCTCGGCCTTTCTGCAACCGTTGCCGCCCAGCGCTTCCATGAATGGGAGTTTAAAACACGGTTGCCAGTCCGCGCCCAGGCCGCCGATCTGATGCGGTTAGCCGAACACTGGCTACTGGAAGATTCACCCTCCCCAGCTCAAGTGGCCGAACGGGTGGTGGTAGATAGGCTGCTGAGAGCTTTACCCCGTTCGATGAGGCAGGCCGCGGGTATGCGGGGACCAAAAACCATCCCTGAGGTGATCGACGCCGTGGAGCTGGCGGACGCAACCTACCACCGGGACCTCGGGGAGCGAGCGCAGCCATTCCCCCGGAGGGTGCCCCAGGAGCGACGCCCGCCGGAAGGTACCCCACGACCGGTACACAGGCCGACCAGCCCCCGCGACGAGCCAATGCCCACAGAGCCGTCGACCCCCATCAAAGCTTGGATGGCAGGCTGTGTGGTTCATCAGAAAACGCCCCCTGAAGCGCCTACGGCCACTGTCAGGATCAGAGGACGTCACTTCCGGGCCTTGTTGGACTCCGGTAGCGCAGTTTCCCTTGTGCGGCCCACCACCCTTGGGCCCCGGCCAGCCTCCAAGGCGCTGATGCCCATCACCTGCGTCCACGGAGACACGCGTCAGGTACAAACTAACCTTCTTACCTTTCACAAGGATGGTCAACCCTGGACCCTGGAAGTTGGAGTTCTGAAGGACCTACCTGTCCCCTTATTACTGGGCAGAGACTGGCCGGGGCTTGACGCCGCCTTGGCCTCCGCCACACAGCCTGCCCGCTGCCGCCGCAAACCGCGGCCACCGCCGTCGCGGGGGTCCGGAGGTCGCTCCAGCCTACTCACGACGGACAGTGGGAGAGAGGGTGAGTCTGCCGGCCAACACGCTAATCTATTTCACGATGTGTTTCAACAGGTTACTGGAGGAGGAGACTTTGGGAAAGCCCAAAAAGAGGACGACAGGCTCAAGCACTGCTGGCGGCAAGTCCGGGTGCTCGAGGATCAAGAAATTCTGCCGGCCCCTCACCCCCTCCCACATTTCATCGTTCGGAATGGCCTGTTGTACTGCGTCGCGGAGCGACGGGGGGAGGTAAAACGACTCTTGGTAGTGCCGAAGCAGAAAACGGAGATGGTCCTGGAGCTCGCCCATGCTCACCCTATGGCCGGCCACCTGGGGGCCCAGAACACTACCCAGCGAATCCGGGACAGATTCCACTGGCCAGGGCTGGAAGCCCAAGTAAAGAGCTTTTGCCAAGCCTGCCCTGAATGCCAACGCACGTCTCCTCGGAAGCCTCCCCCCAGTCCTCTGATCCCTCTACCCATCATCGGGGTGCCTTTCGAGCGGATCGGGATGGACATCGTAGGGCCGTTGCCGAGGTCTGGCCGGGGACACGAACACATTCTGGTCATCGTTGACTACGCCACCCGGTATCCTGAGGCAGTCCCCCTTCGCCAGGCCACCGCCAAAGCCATTGCCCGTGAGCTGTTCCTGCTCTCCAGCCGGGTGGGTATTCCGTCGGAGATTCTGACCGACCAGGGAACCCCGTTTATGTCCCGGCTAATGGCTGACCTGTGCCGGCTGCTGAAGGTAAAGCAAATTAAAACATCTGTCTACCACCCTCAGACCGACGGGCTCGTCGAGAGATTCAATCAGACCCTCAAACAAATGCTCCGGAAAGTGGCGGCCGAAGACAAGAAGGACTGGGATCTGCTCCTACCATACGTTCTCTTCGGCATTCGAGAGGTTCCCCAAGCCTCCACCGGCTTCACGCCCTTTGAACTCCTCTTCGGCCGCCAGCCTCGTGGTCTCCTCGACGTAGCCCGAGAGGCCTGGGAGCAGCAGCCGGCCGTCTACCGCACTGTGGTGGAACACGTGCAGGACATGAGAAACAAGATCGACAGAGTCATGCCATTAGTCCGGGAGCACCTGGTGAAGTCCCAACAAGCCCAGCAACGCCATTATAATCGGCCGGCCCAACCGCGGGAGTTCCAGCCTGGAGACAGGGTGATGGTCTTGGTCCCGAACGCCGCCTGCAAATTCCTCGCCCAGTGGCAGGGGCCGTATACCGTGGAGGAAAGGGTAGGCCCTGTTAACTATCGGGTGAGACAGCCCGGCCGAAGACGGCCCCTGCAGCTGTACCACATCAACTTGCTTAAGAAGTGGATTGGAGATAGGGACCAAGCCGTCGCCCTCGCCGTCACAGAACCCGCGGTTGTAGACATCAACCCCCATCTGTCGGCCACCCAGAAGACGGAGCTGCGGCACCTGGTCGGTCAGTTCCTGGACGTATTCTCCGACAGCCCCGGCCAGACTAACGTCCTCTCCCACGACATCCGCACTCCTCCTGGCGTCATCGTCCGGCAACGGCCCTATCGAGTCCCCGAGGCCCGCCGGCAGGCTATAGAGGAGGAAGTCCAGAAGATGCTCAAGCTGGGGGTCATTGAGCCCTCTCGGAGCCCCTGGTCCAGCCCGATAGTCCTGGTCCCGAAGCCGGACGGCACCCTCAGGTTCTGCAACGACTATCGACGCCTCAACGAAGTCTCGGAGTTCGACAGTTACCCCATGCCCCGGGTGGATGAGCTCCTGGAGCGCCTGGGAAGGGCCCGGTACATCACCACCCTGGACCTGACCAAGGGGTACTGGCAGGTTCCCCTCTCCGCGGATGCCAGGCCCAAAACCGCCTTCTCCACTCCGTCGGGGCACTGGCAGTACCGGACCCTTCCCTTCGGTCTACATGGCGCTCCAGCGACGTTTCAGCGCCTCATGGATGTGATCCTCCGGCCCCACCAGAGCTACGCTGCGGCCTACCTGGACGACGTGGTCATCCACTCGGAGGCATGGGAAGACCACCTGGATCGACTCCGGAGGGTGCTGTCCGAGCTCCGTCGGGCTGGACTAACAGCCAACCCCCGCAAATGCCACCTTGCCTTAGAAGAAGCCCGGTACCTGGGTTACCGTGTCGGGAGAGGCCTTGTAAAGCCCCAAGAGGACAAGGTAAAGGCGATCCTGGAGGCACCAACGCCACGCAACAAGACCCAGGTACGGGCCTTCCTGGGGTTGGCTGGCTACTACCGGTGCTTCATCCCCAGCTTCTCCTCTATAGCCGCCCCTCTGACAGACCTGACCAGGAAGGGGCAGCCTGAGCTGGTGCGATGGACCCCGGAAGCGGAGCGCGCCTTCCAACGGATCAAACAGGCCTTAACTACGGAGCCAGTCCTGCGCGCTCCGGACTTCAACTGCCCCTTCCTGCTCCAAACGGATGCTTCAGACACGGGATTGGGGGCCGTGCTCTCCCAAGTCCAGGAGGGAGAGGAGCATCCGATAGTCTATATCAGCCGGAAGCTGACCCGGGCCGAGAGAAACTACGCTGCCGTGGAGAAAGAAGCGCTCGCCATCAAGTGGGCAGTCCTGGAGCTCAGGTATTATCTGCTAGGCCGCAAATTCACTCTTTTCACAGACCATGCCCCGCTGCAGTGGATGGCCCGGGCCAAGGATACAAACGCCCGGGTCACAAGGTGGTTCCTGTCGCTCCAGGACTTCCACTTCGATGTGCGCCACCGGGCCGGTTCCAGCAACAACAACGCCGACGGGCTCTCTCGGTCCTGGGCAGCTTACACAGGTCTGTCAGGGGTCACTCCCCACCCACCCCCTGTCTCCCCTCTATCTTTTTACCTCCAGGACCAGGACGTCGCTTGGGGGGGGGAGTGTGACGGGCGTCCCGAGGAGCAATCAGCGTCGCCCTGGCAACACACGAGGACCAGCTGGATCCACTCACCACGGACCAATCGGTCACGGCTCAGCCAGCTTTATAAGCAGTCTGCCACAACCAGAGGGTGAGACACATCTCCAATGCACTGTGAGACTTACCTGACCGCTGTATCTTTTCTCCTCCAGAGTCGCCGTGACCGCTTGGTCCCCCACTTCCGGGTTGCACGTTTGGGGTTAAAGCACGTCCTTGCACCAACCCCCTGCACCGGCCACCCTCACTTGGAGACACCAGCACCCAGGAGAAAGCCACCCTGCACCACAAGGAAGACAACCTCACCTCTTCACTCACCGTATTGTTTATCTCGCTTCACTACTGTCAATAAACGCACCCTCCGGGGCTCACTCAACTCTTGTTTTGTTGTTGCTGTTCTCCGCCCGGCCACAATATATATATAACCACATTATTTTACATTGTAATAATATTTTACAATATTATATTTTTTTGTATTTTTAATCAAATAACCTTAACCTTGATGAGCATAAGTGTTACAAACGGGACTCGACGACAGCGTTGATAGATCCAAATGCGAGCTTTTATTTAACAGAACGTAGTCAGGACAGGCAGGGTCAATCACCAACAAACAGGACATTCAGGGCAAGACAAAAGTGTTATCCAATGAGTAGGCGAGGGTCAAAGTCCAAGAGGGCAGTCCAAAGTAGCAAAAGAAACAAAACAATGAAACTAGGAAAACTACAACTAAGACTATGACTGAAACTAGGAAACAAAACGTCTCGGGTTACTTGCGTAACCCATGTTCTCTGAGTAGGGAACGAGACACTGCGTAAGAGCTTATGCATTGGGAACACCCCCAGGTGTGACGATTGTCTGAAGCCTTATAGAATCACGCCAATTCATTGGCTGATGGCGCAAAGCACCACCTCACGTATTACGTGACCAACCTAAATCTTATCCCTCAGATTTTCCTATCGAGGAAGCCGATAGAGCACGAGGAGCTTGACAGCGAACACAGCGTCTCGTTCCCTACTCAGAGAACATGGGTTATGCAAGTAACCCGAGACGTTCTCTTTCATAGGTTCACTCAACGCTGCGTAAGAGCTTACGCATTGGGAACGGTATACCAAACACGCCAAGCTAATGCGCTGCCAGGACTGGCCCAATAAGACCAGAACGTTAACACAGCTGGCTCAAGCGGAAAGAACCCGGGAGCCGGGAGCTGTGTTCGCATCCAGGTTATAAAACCTAACGAAAGTATGGGGAGAGGACCAACCTGCCGCCATACAAATATCCTCCAGGGGAACCCCTCTAAACAAAGCCAGGGAGGAGGCCACTCCCCTGGTAGAATGAGCTCTGATGTTCAAAGGTGAAGGCAACCCGCGCACCTCTTAGGCCATCGAGATAGCATCCCTAACCCAATGGGAAATCGTGTGCTTTGAGGCGGCTAGTCCTCTGTGGCCTGCGCCAAAACACACCAGCAGCTGCTGACACTTACGCCACTGACTAGAGCAGTCCACCTACATCTTCAGAGCCCTGACAGGGCACAGCAGACGAAGACTACCATCCTCACTCAAAGAAGAGGGAGAGAAAGCCTGTAACACTACCACTTGCAAACGGAAAGATGCAGAGAGAACCTTGGGGACGTACCCAGGTCTAGGTCTCAAAAATGCCTTGACCAGGCCAGGTGCAAACTCAATGCAGGACCCATCTACGCAGAGGGCCTGTAAATCCCAAACACGCTTTAAGGAGGACAAAGCCAAAAGCAGGGTGACCTTTAATGTCAGAATCCTCTCCGGAGCTGACTCCAAGGGTTCAAAAGGGGACTCACCCAGCCCCCTCAGGACAACAGAAAGGTCCCAGGAAGGGAAACTAGGAGGACGAACAAGTAGCAATAGTCGTGACATAGACTCTCAGGGTGGTAGCGGCCGCTCCAGCCGAAAATTTACTTTGCAGAAACTCCAGTACTGAGCCGACTGGGCAGTTGACTGGGTCTACAGCATGAGCCAAACACCACGACTCGAAAACCTTCCATTTGAACGAATAAAGCCTCCTAGTAGAAAGGGCCCTGGCGCTACTGATTGTCTCCCGGACTCCGTCCGAGAGACCAGGGTCTACAGGCAGCCCCTGATCGGCCACACCCACAACTTCCAGATCTCTGGTCGAGGGTGCCAAATTTTGCAATGGAGCTGACTCAACAGGTCTTTCCTGACTGGAATCTCCCATGGATCTCCCTTCAGAAGGGAGACCAATTCTGAGAACCACATCTTGGATGGCCAGAACGGGACTACTCCCATACTCATCCCTGTCTCGCCTCACTGAGAGGGCGCGGAGACAAACGCCTGAAACTTGCAGTGGGCGGAGAGACGGCCGTGATGTGCGAACCCCCACTGACTTCATCCACCATAGAAATGGCCTCATGCGGAGCAGCCCCAAGGGAAGAACTGGGGAGGCTGCTGCTAATAGGCCTAGGACCCCGCGACATAGGCCCACTGACACGTGACGGCCTGACCTGATGTGGGCTGTACACGATTTGATGCTCTCGACTCGAGCGGGAGCCAAACGGGCCCGCATTCTGGTCAAGTCCAGACACACTCCCAAAAACGTGGTCTGTTGGGCTGGAGTAAGCACACTCTTCTTGCCATTCAGCCTGAGGCCTAGAGCACGAAGGTGGAGAAGAAGAAGGTCCCTGTGACAAATTACCTGCTCTCTGGAGTTGGCTAGAATGAGCCAGTCGTCCAAATAATTAAGGATTTGGATCTCCTGGAACCTCAGCGGGGCCAGAGCGGCATCCATACACTTGGTGAATGTCCTTGGGGCCAGAGCTAGACTGAAAGGAAGAACTTTGTACTGGTAGGCCTTTCCCCCAAAGGCAAACCTTAGGAACTTCCTGTGCCTCTGAATAACCTGAATGTGGAAGTAAGCATCCTTCAAGTCTACAGTGACAAACCAGTCCCCTTCCTGGACCTGGGAAAGAATAGAATGGGCGTATAGCCAAACTGGATTGTACGAAGAACCCAGGGCGACACTCCTGGCAGATCCTGCCATGCGCAAAGGAATGCTGACAGAGGTAGTAGCGCGGGTCAATTCAAGCGGGATACCAACGCTGGGTCCCCACTGTGAACGTCACTAACCCTACTGACTGGATCCTTCCTAGGGGCCGGCCGTTCCCTGGAGGATGAAGCGCTGACAGACTCGCGTGCACACCGTGGCATAAACTTCTTAAACGCAGCTGACTGCGTCTTAGCAGCCCTGAACTTTTCCAGGACAGTGGAAATCGCGTCGCCGAACAAGCCAGAGCTAGAGATAGGGGTATCGAGAAGGAAAACCTTCTCTTTCTCCCTAATCTCCGTGAGATTTAGCCATAAATGGCGCTCAGCAGCCACTAAGCCTGCCATATTGCGTCCAAACGCACGAGCTGTGTGCTTAGTAGCACAAAGGGCTAGGTCGGTAGCTCTGCGAAGCTCTTTGACTGCTTCGGGGGTCACACCATCTCCTTCGTCCATCTCCTTCAAAACCTCCACCTGGTAGGCCTGAAGAATGGCCATGGTGTGAAGAGCTGCACCCGCCTGTCCTGCCGCCATGTAGGAATTACAGATTAAAGCAGAAGGTAGGACCGGCTTAGAGGGAAGAAGAGGGTGGGACTTCCACGAGGGGCGGAGTTAGGCGAGGGATGTGCCGCCAAAGTGTCCTCGACCGCTGGGACTGCAGTATAACCCTGCTCCACAGAACCTACAAGGTTGGTGAAGTCAGCGGCTGCTACATTAGTGAGACGAGACAAGAAGGGCTGTTTCCATGACCTGGAAATCTCTTGATGCAGGTCAGGAAAAAAAGGCAGCTTCCGTCTCACTGGACGCGATCCAGAGCCACAGAGAAAACGCTCATCAAGCTTAGATGACTGGGACTCACGAGGCTCATCCGGCCAATCCAAGCTCAATTTCTCCGTGGCCCGCGCCAATACGTCAACCAGTTCTGAATAGGCTGGGGAGGACCGCGCCTCCTGGCCGCTAGGCGGGAGAGCGTCGAGCGACACGGATCCAAAATCCTCAGAGTCGGAGGCCGCGGTAAATAAAATGTCTTCCATGCCGAAGGAAACAAAATCTTGTGAAGGATAAGATGGCGTGGGCGCTGATTTAGGTTGGTCACGTAATACGTGAGGTGGTGCTTCACGCCATCAGCCAATGAATTGGCGTGATTCTATAAGGCTTCAGACAATCGCGCAAGCTCTTACGCAGCGTTGAGTGAACCTATGAAAGAGAACAAGACTATGGCAATAAAACTAGGAAACAACAAGGCTAGGAAACAGGGAAAACGCTTGGTAGAGTCTTCAAGAGCAAAACAATACTTCACAAATTCCTGTTTGGCATTGCCCTCTTTATATGGCTGCCAAACAGGAAGTAACCAACGAAGTAGCAGAGGGAGCAGCAACAGTCAGTGAGAGGCAAGGGCTCCCTCTGCTGGCCTGGTGTAACAATAAGAAACTTCTTTGAAAATCATTAAAAATCTGACTGATCTTTTTAACAACAGTTCAAAAATAATTAATTTTTAAATATAATTTAATAAAATAATTTTACAAACCTTTATCACATTAAAAATCTTCCTATAAATACATTTTATAAAGGTTGAGTCTCTTGTGCGAACCAAAGCTGCATTTATTTGTTTAAAAATACATTAATATTGTTAAATATTATTAAAAATTACTTATTTAAATGACTGTTTTCTAATGTAATTTATTTGTGTGATGGCAGTGTCACAAGATCCTTCAGAAATTATTCTAATATGCTAATTTGATATTTCTTGTTATTATGAATGTAAAAAATGACATTTTTAGACTGCAATTTTTTTAATTTGCCCCTAAACCTTTGAATGGTAGTCTATATTTATCCTTTCAGATTTGACAGATCTCTACCCTTTGAGATTGTTTTTAGATTAGATTCTACATACAGTATAAATACAGTTACATAGCCTGACCATTACTGTATGACAGACAGCATCAAATAAGTAATTCTAGATAAATATTGGTTCTATTTATTTAGCAATCCAATGAGATATCATGTTTCAAGTGCTTATGTATCTTCTTTCCATGGCAGGATGGAAGTGGTTTCTCTCTCACTCTCTAATTCGCTCTCTATCACACACTCACAGCAGGCCTCAGTCGTCAGAGCGTCATTTGAGGGCCAGCTGGAGCAGATTGAAGAGGGGAACTGTGAGCTTGTAAGAGCCTTAATTAAACTTGGCCTTCATTGACACACACACACACACACACACACACACACACACACACACACACACACACACACACACACACACACATTTCACACTTTTACAGACACAAACACACTAAGACCAACTCACAGCTTGCTTGAATGCCTTTGTAGAACAATGCAGTTCTTTTGAATATAGACAGAATTCTAATATGTATTTTAAAGTTACAAAGAAACAGAAGAAGCAAGTCACAACAGATCTTTTTTTTTTGTTGTGAAAAAACATTGTAGGGTGAGGACTCGGTTCTGGTGGAGGCAAATGAATGTGAGTTTGCAGGGGCGTTAAACAGACCAAATGGCACAAACGTGTGTTGTAATAGATGATAAATGGGTGGGACTTCGAACGTATGGGTGGGGGCTTTGGAGATTGTCGAAGGGATAGTGGCAGGATGTGGCGAAGTAATGGTGATTACTTCAATCACAGCATTTGTAGCATGACTCACTACATAGTACATTACTTCAAAGATGAGAAAAGCTTTAAAATTACTTTGTTACAACAGTCATGTGTTTAAATGTGGCTTCAAAAGAACATTTCTGTCTCAATAAATGTTAAGTAACTCGTACAGCACTTGTGGCATAATGATGATTCATTTTGACTTGCTTAAAAGCTTAACTTGTATTTAACTTAGATTGTTACTTTAATTCCACCACACTAGAGTAGATATATGATGACAGAAAATCTCTGAGGACGATGATGACTCTAATAGCAACATCAGATATTAGTAATTTATTAAAGAGGCAGTAAAAGAGCAACCCATGTAGAATGAATTCTCACAGGTCTGGGCTAGAGAATCCAGAAAATCTACAAAAGCATTACACACCAGAGGTTGCGTTAACTGAAAATTGTCCGTCATTGGGATTTACTGATCAATATTGCTCATTAAAATGAGAATATATTAAAATCGATGTCACTGCGGGGTATGGTGTTGAACATGAAAAGTTAAGCAGTCTCATCTGTTCTCTTCAGCATATTAAAAATTAAAACGTGAACAAAAATAAATGCAATTAAATGTGTTATAATTAAAATATGAAAATTAAAATGACGGGTGATAAGGAATTATGACGGAATTTTTACGACCCTGTCCGTCAAAATGACGGGCAATGTAACAGTCTAATGCAACCTCTGTTACACACCATCAGAGAAGTGAAGTGTGTTTTTGCTCAGTTATACATGACCTTACCAAACCTCTATCAACTTAAGTTTCAGAGAGACCCAGATGTAAGCTGATCTAAGAGCCATTCAGACAGATGACCTTCTAACCTCATCTGTCAATCACATCTTCTCAAGGGAGAACACTTGGTATATGTGCTGGAAAAGAGGGCAAAGATATTGTATAATACCTGCTACCCAGACTGGGTCATTGGATTCACTTATACTTGAGCTACTATACACTGTTAAAATGCTAGTATTATTTTTTAGGTCTGTTAATTAGTTAACTGTAATATACGTTGAAAACCTGGTTTATCACCACATTATATATAAATTCATATATACACTACCAGTCAAAGGTTTGGACACACTTCCTCATCAAAGGGATTGGGGAAGTGTGTCCAAACTTTTGACTGGTAGTGTATATGTAAAGTACTGTCAGTTTTGTATTTTTGCAGTCATAACTATGAATTAATGTGTAACTGACAGTAAAAAAAGTAAAGGAAAGTAAAGAAGTCCTTGTGTGACATATCACAAATATTACATTTTATACAACAGTTCTTTCTGGTCCTCGAATATGATCGGCAAATAAGAGAGCGATATCAGTCCCACAGAACTCCAACAGCCGTTTCATCATTTGTAATTCTATTACTTCGCTTGGAGTACTTCTCACAGCAAGTGTCATGGCGGATGCCCAAATCCACTATAAGTTAATAAAGATAACGTCTATTTAAAAATTGGTGTCAAAATTTTGGACAAGGAAGCTCCAGGGCTTTAGTGGCCATACAGTGTTCATGTACTCGCCGAGAGAAGCCTCACTTTGGCCAGATTTTCTGGAATTTGCAGCTGACTCTGATGACTCTATAGTGGTTAAACATGAGATATAATTCATTTTGGATAAATCTAACGTGCAGTCTTTGGTCTCACTAATCTATCATTTGTTCCAGAGCAAATAGTTTTGGCAAAATCATCATGTTTATGTAAATTCAATGCTGTATATCAGAGTGCTGCCTATGCACTTTTGACTGAATTGCCTAGAAACTTTTATGATGGTGGTTGTTGTTGTTTATTAAATATAATTATGCAATGAATAATATTTTATATAAATAATTGTACTGTTTAATAATAGTTCTTGGTATTGAGAAATGGTGCATGTGTTTGTGATGGTGATTTTTGTTTCATTGTTCTGCCATTAGATGGCAACAAAAGCCTGTTTTTTTACGAGTCAGCAGGAAAGACATTTACATTGAAAAATAAACACTGTTATAAACTAAAGTCATTTTTAGTTTCAATAACAGCTTGACACAGCTAACGAATGCACTGAGCAGCGCAGTCATCAGAAATCACCCTTAACAGATGAAAGGGTATTAATGTTACGACAAAGATAACGCTTTCCTTAGTGGACATTCAATGTTTTATTGTGAATATGAGATGTATCTGAAGAATGAATGCTGTTTCAGATGCAGGTAATCACACTTAATGTTCCTTTGTTACTAGTTCTAAAACAACGTTTTCAAATTAGTAATGAAGGCTTGGGCTCAGCTGTTAAACTGTCAAACATAGATTTGAATCCGTGCCGGAAGGAAGTAGTTTTGCACAAACAAAATGTTTTTTAAAGGCACCTGCTGTTGTTTTTTATGTATTTACACACTCGTGCCGTCGAACTGTTTTATAAACACAATATCACATTTGTAGATGTGAGATATGGCTGTATATCGGCACACTGGGATTGCCTACGTTCCACTCATGGAACGTTTTGCATTGAGTTAAGTTTGACAGGAATGCTAAGGGGTTAATCCTACCCCACACCTAAGCTTAACAACTAAATTACTTACCAATAATAAGCAGCAAATAAGGAGTTTGTTCAGGGAAAACTTAGTTAATCGTGAATGTGTTTTCTATTCTAAAGTGTTGCCACTTAATCATTCCCTGGGAATCAAACCCATGACCTTGGTGTTGCTTTAAACATGCTGAACTACAGGAACAACATCTGTTCTGTCATTGTTTTATCGTAAGCCCAAAATAGGGGCCAACAGTCTCTTAATAAGGTACTTTAATCACAGCAGTTTTACTCCTTGCATATGCTAAATGATAACTTACTTGCTACTTTTATTTAGGGGTATTAAATCACATTACTAATTATGTATATAATATCCCAGTTTGTAATATATCTTGAATCTGAGAGGGAGGCTCAACGTTTTCTTATAAAATGTGCTGTTAAAAATACATCAATTTTAAAATAGTGCTTTATAAGCTGTGACACAATTGCAAAATGACAGAAGACACCACCTCGCATTTTAGTGCCGATCGGTAACTGTCACATGTAATGAAGCAGAGAGTCTATGACAAACTGTCTCTGAAGCTTTCACTGCAGTAGTAGCTATATGCGTATAAAACATGCCTTCAAGCAAAGTCAGCAAAAAGTTATTTATAATGCAATTTAAAGTTTCTCACAGCTAGATGAACACTCTTAATATACTGCACATTGTAAAAGAAATGAGGCCCAAGACAGAACTGGGCAACACTTGTTTCCTGATATAGACAAGCTGTAATTACCATGTCTCTAAGGTAACTAGTTCACTGGAGCCTACAACAATGGGAAAATAAAGCCACATGGGATAATCAATAGAGGTAAACATTTAGAACTAAAATGAGTGAAAATTCTTAATAATAATCTTTTGCAATAGGATCAGACCAAATGTTCTCAAAAGAAGGTTGGTGAAAAAAATGCTGTTTACATGCCGCAATACATCAATACAAATTGCAAGATGGCCTCTAGTCAGGCCAAGTAGAGGAAGATGGATTATCCTTTGATCCTTGGTTCTGCCCAAGGTTACTTACTAACTCTATTTTATGGCATTTTTACTTGTAACCAAGGTCCAGCTCTAAAACCTCTTAAACCTCAGTTTAAGCAATTACTGCTGTACAAAGTAATATAAAAATACATTTAAAAGAAATTAGCTCAGCTGAACTCAAACATCGATCCTTTCATTATCCTGTTTGTAGTAGAGCATTACACCACAATGAAGTTTATTTGAATGACAGAATGCCGCATACAGATAAGAACAAGGACGGACACTCTAATTCCCATTCCATTTGTCTTTCTTTGCAGTAATCCCAGTGTTGGTATTTTTCATCAGATGGAATATCAATTTCTAAATGTAACACAAGTTAATTTTTCAATAACAACACCATGGCAGACATCCAACACAGTCTCATCTGATTAGAAATTGCCCAAGGAAAATATATATACATATACATATACATATATTTCATTGTAGTGGAAAAGGCCAAATCAGAGAGAAGGTCGGCAACATTTGGATCTACGGTATATGAGAATGATTTCTTCTGAAACGTCATTACACTTCTAATTCAGTATTTTCAATTGTAACAAATATTAAAACTTGTACTGTACATGATATTTCAGTGAGGGAAAAAAATATTTTGTACATTTGCCCACTGCCAAAGAAATTATCTGTCTATAATTTTAATGGTAGGTTTATTTGAAAAGTAAAAGACTGATTTATATTTTAATGGGTGAAATAAGTATTTAACCCCTTCACAAAACATGACTTAGTACTTGGTGGCAAAACCCTTTTTGGCAATCACAAAGGTCAGATGTTTCTTGTAGTTGGCCACCAGGTTTGCACACATCTCAGGAGGATTTTGTCCCACTCCTCTTTGCAGATCCTCTCCAACTCATTATTGTTTCGAGGCTAATATTTGGCAACTTAAACCTTCAGCTCTCTCCACAGATTTTCTATGGGATTAAGGTTTAGAGACCTGGTCTGGCTAGGCCACTCCACGACCTTAATGTGCTTCTTCTTGAGGCACTCCTTTATTGCGTTGGCCATGTGTTTTGGGTCATTGTCATGCTGGAATGCCCATCCACTACAGCAGCGGTTCTCAATTCCAGTCCTCACGCCCTACCGCTCTGCATATTTTGCATGTCTCTCTTAGTTAACACACCTGATTCAAATAACCAGCTCGTTATAAGTGAACTCCGTGCAGGAACTGTGTTCCGATTGACATGGTCCCTGTGTTCATTGCTCCCTACTCCCTGAGCGAGGGAAATCTGTTTACTACACTTCAAAACATTCATTCACATATTTGCGCTACGCCACCGCATGCAGCCTTCACACACATGCATGTCTTCACACATAGATGAAACTTACTAGAGAAGTGTGACATAAATGCATATGTAAATAAATACATTTTAAATTTACGTCTCGAATGCTTTAATGACCTTCAAATGGAACATATACACTCGCTTCGAACTAATGAATAATGGCAGAATATCCTGTGATGTCCACTTTGAAGGGCAGTAACGTTGGAATAGAACAAACGTCTGAAGCGATACGTGAAACACACAAAATATGCAGAGCGGTGGGGTGCGAGGACTGGAATTGAGAATCGCTGCACTACAGTACCTATCTTCAATGCCCTGGCTAGGGGAAGAAGGTTCTCACCCAAGGTTCTCGTCCCGTCCATCGTCCCTTTGATGGGGTGCAGTTGTCCTGTCCCCTTAGCAGAAAAAACTCCAAAGTATAATGTTTCCACCTCCATTTTTGATGGTGGGGATGGTGTTCTTGTGGTCATAGGCAGCATTCCTCCTCCTCCAAACACGGCGAGTTGAGTTGATGCCAAAGAGCTTGATTTTGGTTTCATCTGACCACAACACTTTCACCCAGTTCTCCTCTGAATCATTTAGATGTTCACTGGCAAACTTCAGATGGTCCTGTACATGTGCTTTCTTGAGCAGAGGGACCTTGTGGGCGCTTGCAGGATTTCAGTCCTTCAGGCATAGTGAGTTACCAATTGTTTTCTTGGTGACTATGGTTCCAACTGCCTCGAGATCATTCACAAGATTCTCCTGTGTAGTTTTGGGCTGATTCCTCATGGTTCTCATAATCACTGAAACTCCACAAGGTGAGATCTTGCATGGAACCCCAGACCAAGGGAGACTGACAGTTATTTTGTGTTTCTTCCATTTGCGAATAATTGCACCAACTGTTGTCACCTTCTCACCAAGCTGCTTGGCGATGGTCTTGTAGCCCATTCCAGCCTTGTGAAGGTCTACAATTTTGTCGCTGACATCCTTGGACAGCTCCTTGGTCTTGGCCATGGTAGAGAGTTTGGAATCTGATTGATTGCTTCCATGGACAGGTGTCTTTTATACAGGTAACAAGCAGAGAAGCACTCCCTTTATCAGAGTACTCCTAGTCTCAGCTTGTTTACTCTATAAAAGATACCTGGGAGCTAGCAATCTTGCTGATTGATAGGGGATCAAATACTTATTTCACTAATTAAAGTGGAAATCATTTTATAACTTTTTTGAAATGCGTTTGTCTTTAAATTATAGACTGATCATTTCTTTCTTAGTGGGCAAACATACAAAATCAGCAGGGGATCAAAAAAATTTTTTCCTCACTTTATAATATGCTGATATTATGAGATGGCCAACAAATAAGGTAAACATCTTCTCATGTGAATTAATTTACTGTACATGTACATAGAAATGTTTCTTGTGTATTATACAAATACACTCCAAAGTTCAGCTAACTGCATTTAATATAAATTGAAACTACAATATATATATTTTTTACAATGCAGTTAATTGCAGTTACCATATACAGTAAGTAAGTGCCCTAAAACATTATGTTAGGTTTGCATTTAAGTATTTTCTATTAAAATATATTATTTCTGTAATAACTTCTCTTTTTCATTTTAATGTTAAGCATACTTATTTTTCACAAGGGATATCACATCAGTTGCTAGAAAAAGTTGTTTTATTCTATAAGATGCCTCTCATGGGGGCAGCCATGTTAAGAGTCATTTTTTTCATCCTCTACTTCTGACAACCTCCATTCTTCTCGACACCTCTATAAGCATAATTTGCATTGTTATCAATCTTCAATCATCCACCTGACAGCCACAATAAACAACCACACTATCTGAAGACTTGTAAGCAGCGTTTTATCTGTAATTCAACAGAGCATCTTAATCTTCAAGGTGAAATTTTTCCTTAGATGTTTCAGTGAACTCAAAATATACAGCGCAAGAACATAGCTGGCAGAAAAAAAATGTAAGCTCATTTATAGGGAAGAAGTTATGCTGCAGTTCCATCACTTAAATACATTACTGGACTGAGAAGTCACTGTGCACTTGAGATATTCTTGTGTAAATGTATCTCTATAATGCTACATTTTCCAGCACATTGACTTTTATGTCTGCATTTTTCTTAAAATTGCCTTAAG
>NC_133372.1:20407604-20591534 GCF_049309525.1 Garra rufa | reverse complement strand
ATATATATATATATATATATATATATATATATATATATATATATATATATATATATATATATATATATATATATATATATATATATATATATATATATATATATATATATATATATATATATATATATATATATATATATATATATATATACCAAAATCTACCAAAAGACATAGTTCACTCGAATATGAAAATTGATTTACTCACCCTCAAGCCATTTTAGGTGTATATGACTTTCTTCTTTTAGACGAATACAATTAAAGTTATATTAAAAAATGTCCTGGCTCTTTCAAGCTTTATAATATCAGTGAATGGGGTGCATCCATTCAATGTAAAAGTACTCCACGCAGCTCAGGGGGGTTAGTAAAGGCCTTTTTTCACAACAGAGTGGTATTTCAGCAGATGCTCGCGAGAACCGAGTTTTCAGCAAAGAAAAACCAGTCTCCTTTGGCTTATATCGAAATCCTCTAACATTTTTCTTTGCAAGTCATTTCTTACGCTGCATCAACGTCATACGTCTGAAAAAGCCAGGAAATGTTTTAATATAACTTTAATTGTATTCGTCTAAAAGAAGAAAGTCATATACACCTAAAATGGCTTGAGGGTGAGTAAATCAGTTTTCATATTCGAGTGAACTATCTTTTTTGAGATTTTTTACTTTAATTTAAGACGAGGAGGAAAATTGTCGGGGAATTAAAAAAAAAAAATAGAATTCTGTAGTTTTAGGATTAGGGTGATGTGGCACAAAATACAGGACAATCAACCATAGGGAAGCATACTGTAATGCATTAAATATGTATGTTGTGGCTGCATTAACAACATATTGAAAATACATCAAGCCAGTTGTAGCAAAAATACTTACTGAGTGCTTTTTCCATTAAGTTGGCCTAAAGGTAAAAAAAAAATAATGTAGTCATGCAGTCTCCTTAGACAAACATTTGAATAGAATTGTTTCTGTTTCAGCATAACATGTCTCATAATGTGAGATTCTTAAAGAAATAATTTCTTGAATCTGGTGTGGATGAAATTAACTGACCTGCACAAAGCCTTGAAACCCACTAAACACTTTCAGCATGAATTGGCATGCCAAATGAGAGTCAAACCCCATGGCCAAACATGAGCGCATGAGCCGCGTGGAGTACTTTTACATTGAATGGATGCACCCCATTCACTGACAATATAAAACTGGAAAGAGCCAGGACATTTTTAATATAACTCTGATTGTATTCATCTGAAAGTAGAAAGTCATATACACCTAGAATGGCTTGAGGGCGAGTAAATCATGGGGTAATTTTCATTTTTAGATATGAATTGGAATTGGATTTATTTGCAGGAGAACATTATTCATTTTATTTTTATTTTTTTATTGTCACATCTACAAAAACTTTTTTTCTTTTTTAAGGGAACTTCACTTTTTGTTCCATTTCACTGTATTTTAAAGTTCAAGTTTGGTGAACTCATACTTGTGAATTTGTATCATGTATAAACCAATTAAAGATCAATACATCAAGTGACCTCTTAGCAACATAAACTTTGTAGTTTGTAATTTTGCAGGAAAGTAAGAGTTGAGTGTGTGTATATATATATATATATATATATATATATATATATATATATATATATATATATTTTTTTTTTAAGCTGCAGTCAGTCCATATGTAGTTTGTTGCAGCGGCACGGCTCTTTAGCATTGATGAATCTAATGTTTGAGGTGCATGCGTGGCTGTCAGTCACCGCACCAGGGACGCAGCTCACAATTTTGGGCCCTATGACAAAATATGAGTTTGGGCCCCCCTACCACACCAAAGCAGATCTCTGGAGGCTCCTAAAGGGCATGGGCCCTTAGAATCGTCCTAAATTAACCCCCCCTTAGCGGCGCCCCTGCACCGCACCAATGTGGATATTTACTGTACTTCAGGACACAGGACATTGTCATCTGCACAAGTAAGTAACACTTGTCTGCCAATTTTGTTCTGACCAACTGAGGGAAAAAAAGCATTACTATAAATTACCACTCTAATTAGAGAACATTATTACAAGATTTCAGAACTTTTTCAACCCCAAAAAGTTTTAGACCGCAGCTTTAATGTGTTATTATTTGTTATGTGCTATTTTTTTTTAAGATTCTGCAAAGTGTAAAGTCATACATTTCAGTGTCTAGCATAGCATTTTGTTTGATACTGTACATCAAATAACTAATCTTATGATTAATTTAGTTAAATATGCCGAATATCTGTCTTACTATCTCACTAGCAATTAATTTTAGCTTGTGATACTGGCAAACAACACAAAAATACAGATTTTTGCCTGAAGAAATTTTTTTTTGTTTTTTTTGGAAAGTAGTTGTTTGGCATGATGTCCACAGTGGGGACTGCGTGAGCACGTCTGTCTCTGAGCCCAATATAGAGCTTCCCTTCATGACTCAACAGCTGAACACTGGAAATGCATTTGGGTTTTGCAGGTGCAGCGTGTTCACCTGCAGAGCAGACGACAGCTCGCAAACCAGGAGAGATTCACAGAGACATGAAGCTGTGGAATGCATTGATTTCAATATCTCAACGGGAACAAAAAAGCGAGTGGAGATAGAGCGGACGCGGAAGCAGAGAGGATGATGGGAGTGAGAAATAAAGATAGAAGAGTATCTGTAAGTGGAGTAAATGAAAAAGAAAGTGAGGGAACAGCAGATGTAGAATGTGGCTGAGATTGCATCATGTTGGGGTCCAATTGTCTCTGGTAAACTCGGCAGAGCTGTCATATCGACCGGTGGAGACCCCTTAAAATAGCAGCACACACCTACCAGCACAGATGCTCAACAGATGAGTTTTTCACCACATACAAATAAATTATGCACTTGTTAGTGTGAAAGAGTGTATTGGGAGTAAATGTGAAGAGGGTAGATAAATAGCGAAGAGCAGTAAAAATAACAGCATGGGAACATCACATCAGCAATGACAATAATTGGCTGCTCATTAACTGTGCACATCCAGTTGACAGAAACCAAATGGGTGGAATAATATTTGTAGCTTATACTATAACAAAGCTATGGTGGAAGCAACTCAACGCTTTTCACAAAAAGAAAAAGGTAAAAATACTGTTTTTGGAATTTTATAACAGTTTGATAAACTTATCTAACATAAATCATTTGAGAACTGTCACAGTTGGTTGAAAGAGCAGAAGAGAGTTGAGGTGAGGAACAATTGCCAAGCCATATGTATTTATTAAACAAAAACAAAACACTCTGGAATTAGAATTAGGAGAAATGCTGGAGAAACCTTAACCAAACTAACAACTAGGACAGACAAAGAATTGAACCAAACAGGGGGTATAAATATACAAGGCAAAAGAGGAGAAAACAATGAACAGGTGAGACCAAGGACAGTGGGACAAAATATAGGTAAAGAAAAACAAAAACAACTCTGTTACTAAATGATTAGGCAGCATTACAAAAAATATAATTTTTCCTCAATATGTGACACTCCAGAAGTAACCTAATCTGGACCCTTTCAATAGCATAGCAGGAATAGAAGCAAATTAAGTTAACACAACGATAACAAAATGAAGATCTTTTTTTTTTATATTTTGTTGTGTTAACTTAATTTGTAAAGCTTAAACATTCAACTATTTTTTCTTTATTTTATGAGAAATACAAATTCATTAATAAATACACTACCAGTCAAAAGTTTTTGAACAGTAAGATTTTTAATGTTTTTCTAAAGTCTCTTCTGCTTACCAAGCCTCAATTTATTTGATCCGAAGTACAGCAAAGACAAAATTTTGAAATATATATTTTTTTATTTCAAAGACAAATTTTTAGCATCATTACTCCAGTAACATGATCCCTCAGAAATCATTCTAATATTCTGATTTGCTGCTCAAAAAACAATTACTATTGTTATTGTTATTATTATTATTATGTTTATAAAAGCTAAGCAGAATTTTTTTCAGGTTTCTTTAATGAATAGAAAGTTCATAAGAACAACATTTATCTGAAATAGAAATCTTTTGTAACATTATAAATGTCTTTATGATGACTTTTGATCAATTTAATCCTTACTAAATAAAATGATACATTTCTATAATTTTATACAATTTCATCAGTGAATCCTGAAAAAAAGTACTCAGCTGTTTTAAATATTGATAATAGCGATATGCAATATAGCAAAATGTTTCTTGAACAGCAAATCAGCATATTAGAATGATATCTGAAGGATCATGTGAAACTGAAGACTGGAATAATGATGCTGAAAATGTAGTTTTGATCACAGGAATAAATTACATTTCAAAATATATTCAAATAGAAAGCAGTTATTTTAAATAGTAAAAATATTTCACAGTATTACTGCTTTTGCTGTATTTTGGATCTAATAAATGCAGGCTTGGTGAGCAGAAGAGACTTATTTAAAAAACATTAAAAATCTTACTGTTCAAAAACTTGTAGTGTATAAACCAATACTTGTAATATATACCAATATATTGATTCTAAATGTAAATTGATGTTTATCTAGTATCTTATTTCTAGAAAATTACAAAACAAATGAAAGTTTTGAAGATGGTTGCGAAATTTGAAACATAAAATCTCTTAGACAGAGGAAAAACTTTTTTTAGGCCTTATTTGCACCCTATGATAAGTCAAACCATAAGGTGCTTCTTTTCCCATGTCAAGCTTGTATCGTTAAGCTGCAGTAAATCACAGTGCCACATAAAAGGATGTCTTTGAACTAGTCTGGTCTGGTCTGTCAGAAGAGCATGATTGGTTTGTTGAGCTAAGGTGGAGTGAATCCACCGTATCCCTGAGTTACCCTTGCCTCAAAGTCATTAGTCAAATTGTTCTGCAATCTTACGTCAGTGAATGCTATTCTTATGAAAGACAAAACAATAATTTTACAAAAGAAAGTCAAACCACTTTGCTCGATGACAGAGCTTTGATCTAAATACAATGAGGTTATTTTATTTCTCTTTTTAACCCTTTATATATTGCGAACCCTGACTGTCAACTTCAGTTAGATAACAGACAATATATAAATAAATGATATAAATGCATTAGTACAATTCTTTTTTCTTTTTAGTTCCTTCTGTCGGATGCAGCAAGTGGCGAACTGAGCTAGCAATCAATTTAAACTATCCATCCAGTTGTTTAAAAGACTAAAAGAAACAGGATTTTAAGTTACTTTTTCAACATTTCAATGTTTTAAATGTTCTTCATTTACCAATGATCAAGCCTAAATTTGATCAACAGACAAATAGAAGGCACAATAAAAGCACCATAAATATGTATCCCATACAACTCATGCACTGTATTCCAAGGCTTCTGAAGCTCTTTGATAGCTTTGTGTGAGAAACAGGCCAAAATTTTAGTCATTTTATTTACTGCACTTCATAATAATACACAGTACACACATAAAAACCTATGCTGTTTTGGTCTAGAAATAAAATTGGGGGAAGCTTTTCAGTACAAGTTAAATGTCATGCTTTTTGTTATTATCCTTGGTGGCATATTTGGAGAGCTACAGTAGAAGTAAAGATCAATACACAAAAGTAACTCATGGCTCCAGAAAATTTTAAATATAGTCATGTGCACTACGTTTTTGGAGCTTTGTAGTGTTTTTTGTTTTGTTTTGTTTTGTTTGGCTCTCTTGGAGCTATCTTGTCAGTTTGTGGTCTGTTTTTGAGTGAAGAAGATCAATGTGAAGGTTATTTTTTATGTTCCATTAAAAAAAAAAAAATACTACAGAGATGATTCATTTAATAATTCAATTCTTGTAAAAAAAAAGTAATAGTAAAACAAATATGAAAATGACATTGTCAGCTCATTGTGAGTTTAGCACAAATTAAAATGTGCAGTCAAGGTCCATGAAAGTTTCACAATTCTGTTCGTATAAACAGTTCTCTTACTTGAAACATTGTTTTTTTATAGAACACAAAATGTATCTTCTCCAGTGAGCTGTGTAATAAATTATTGCTGCAGTCGGATCAATGAGTCAATATGTTTTAGAACCAAAATAATCTGATTCATATTAAAAATACTGTTTTTTTTTTTCAGGTTTCTCTGATGAATAGAGAGTTCAGAAGAACAGCATTTATCTGAAATAAAAATATTTTGTAACATTATAAATGTCTTTATGATCACTTTTGATCAATTTAAAGCATCCTTGATAAATATAAGTATTAATTTCTACAACCCCCCCCCCCCCCCAAAAAAAAAAACTGTTTTAAATAATGATAATAGTTTTATATTATAATAATAATATTAAATACTTAAATAGCAAATCAGCATATTAGAATGATTTCTGAAGGATCATGTGACACTGAAGATTGCAATAATGATGCTGAAAATGTAGCTTTGATCACATGAATAAATTACATTTAAAAATATACTCAGGAAGAATGCAGTTTAAAATAGTAAAATATTTCACAGTATTACTGCTTTTGCTGTATTTTGGATCTAATAAATGCAGGCTTGGTGAGCAGAAGAGACTTTTTAAAAAACATTAAAAATCTTACCTGTTCAAAATCTTTGGACTCAAATGAAAATGAACTAAAATGATAATAATAAAAAGTCTGTCTCAGAAGCAACATCAACGTTTTAAGAAGAATTGTAATACTGTGATTTTATTATTATCCATTTCAATTGAGTGGGAAAAATCGACAAGTACATCTATTCATGTTCTTGTGTTATATAAGCATTGAGTAGCCTTCACTCAATTTCTAATTAAGAGACATTGGTAGCAAACAACTCAGCACCTGTCTTCGTCGACAACACAGCAGGTTGAACAGGTTTTTCCCAAACAAAACAGGATACGACCTCCATCCAGGTCCACATAGTTCTTTTCTAAAAAGAGTCTTACTCAGTTTACTCACTTTTATTACCAAGGAGACAAAAACATTATATGAAAAAAAAAAACTGCAGTCAAAACAAATCCAAAGAAAGCGAACTGAGTCCAGCCTAAGGTAACACAGAAGTCTGTTCTGAGTTTGAGATTATATTTTAAAACAACTCAGCTCTGAATAAATCAACACAGGGTTCACCAAAGTTCTAGTCAATACTTTAGCAACATCAGGGGGGATATTTTTGCAATATTTTTCGCAGTCCTATACATCAAATGTGTATGGCTGGTTTCAAGGTGTTTTCACAAGTCATCTAGCTGATATGTCGTTAAAATCTATTTGTAATATTGCAACCAAACCCAGATTAGTTATCACAACTGGAATCCTATTGCCAGTGAGACGGCAGATATGCATTTGTGCCTGTCTTACCGTTATCTACATGTACTGCAGCTGAGGCAGAACCAGTAGTTCTTTCGTTTTTTCCCCTTTTTTTAGGATAGGAGAGAGTGGAGCAATATGATTGAGACACACTGCAATCACCCACATGAGCACTAGGGTTTGGATAATATATACAAATAAAAATCTTGAATTTTTTTAGTTTTAAATATTAAGGTCACACTTTTTTGTAAGGTCCATTTCTCGCTATTAACAAACCATTAACTACTGCTTCTGCCTCAATAAACTCATAATTTGCTGCTTATTAAAAGTTAGTAAGGTAGGTGTTAAATTCAGGTATTGGGTAGGATTAGGGATGTAGAATATGGTCATGCAGACTTGGTGTTTTATAAGTACTAATCAACAGCCAATATGTTAATAATAGGCAAGCTAATAAGTAACTAAGCTAATAAGTAGTTGATAGTGAGAATTTTTACCTATACTAAAGTGTTACCAATGTTTAAAATATATCTTGTTATGTATCTGTTCTGAAACAAACCTTTTTAAGTTACGTTTGTAATGATATCATTATAGGCTAATTACTTAAAATATAATTTTATTTAAATACTGTAATTATATTTTTATAATTTGCGGTTGGGCAAAATAATGTGACTACCTATTATTATAGACGTTAAGTGGTATAGGCCACAAAAGTGAGTTTTACATCCGATGACCCCTTTAACAATGCCTGTATTACCTTTCTTGTTAGTTCAGTTGTTGTCTAAGCAGGCTCAAAAAGCTTTCGGATTTCAGAAAAAATATCTTAATTTGTGTTCCGAAGATGAACAAAGGTCTCATAGGTTTGGAACAACATGAGGGTGAGAAAAAATGACAGAATTTTAATTTTGGGTTGAACTATCCCTTTAAGGTTAAGGTTGCCCCTGCTAAACGGGCTTCCATGAGTTGTTGTTTTTTTCCCTCTCTTCGAAGTCAGGGAAGTCACCATTTTCACCCACAGCTTGAACACAACATACTACGCTGATACCGTACCTTTTACATGTTGTTTGAACATAAATGTGTGTTGGCAGTGTGTGTACACAACCACACTATGATTATAAAAATCCACCCAGTGGTATTTTTGAAAAATATTTTTAAATAATATCCCTTTTTTAAATCAAGCCAATTTCAGCTTCTTGGCTGCGTGACGCCACACGCACAGACCAAGATCGCTCCCATGATAGTTGATTGACATGGCCGTCTTACCTTAGACCCGCCCTGAGTGAGCTGGGAACTGTTCGTCATTTTGTTGACTTTGGTGCAGGGGAAGACAAGAATGTCTCTGATTGAGTGATTGAGTGTTTTTTTTTTTTTTTTTGTTGGATGTAACAATGAACATAGCAATCGCCATTTACTCTCGTTATCTGAGCCGATCTTTCTAAATCGTCTTTTCTAATAATGTGCTAGTTTGCATGTTTCGAAGCTAAATGCAACTAAAGTTTACAGTCTGCTCATTAGCATTTAAAGAGGAATGCAACAAAACTGCTTGCTGTGAAAAGGGCTAATTTTGACAAGATAAAAAAGGTGTTGTTTTACATCTGAGAAATGTTGACCAAAGTATGTTATATACTATGTTATATATTAAGACCCTAAAGAATCATATCAACTTGGAAAATGGGCATCTGATGACCCCTCTAAAATAGTCCATGTGACATCAGTGGTTAAACCCTAATGTTATGAAGCTACAAGAATACTTGTGAGGAAAGAAAACAAAAATAAAAACTTTATCCAATTTATTATTAATTTCTTTTCTTCGGTGTCAGTCTTCGATGCGTGTTCACAACCCTGATAGCACACATACATCACGGAGACGTCTGGAAGACGGATTTCTGGAAGACGGATTCTTTGCTCATCAGCAATACGTCTATAGGACATTTCCCACCAGACGTCAAATAGACGTCTATTAGATGCCATAGATGTTTATGATTTAGAATGTACACTACCAGTCAAAGGTTTGGACACACTTCCCCATTCTCTTTGATGGGTAAGTGTGTTCAAACTTTTGATTGGTAGTGTATGTAAAACTGACATCTTACAGACGTCTGTCAGATGTTTGTACACAGCAGATGCTTTCCAGATCAAGTGATCTTTAACAGACATCTTGCAGATGTACGTGTGCTATCTGGGGACAGTACCACTGCGCATGCGTGTGCATTCCTCTGCTTGTAAGCAAGGCGCAGCACATCCGGGTTCTACGACAGAATGCTGGCTCCCACGCATACACTGTGGTACTTTCATGAACACTCGTGAACACTACTTTGTTTTTTAGGGCCTGGCAGCTTCATTAAATTACAGTTAAACAAATGGGGCCCTATCATACACCCGGTGTAATGATACTTTTTCGCCAGGCGCGACGCAAGTGTTTTTTTTCTATCTTCACCCCAATGCAGTTATCATTTTCATGTTCTGCGCCATGTTGTTTAAATACCAAATGGATTTGTGTCTATTTGTGCACCCATGAGTGTGCTGATCTGAAAATGAGCTGTATTCAGGCTCATTGTTTTCGCATTGCTTTTTTGAGGCAATTGAAATTGGCACTGACTAACTAAAACCTGGTCCAAGTCAATGGCACAATATTTATTTTTTTTGTTATTTAAAGAGCGTGTTAGTAATACAGGGACGCAGCAGCACACAAACATGCCAAATATTAAAAATCAAAGGATTACAATGTAAAAGATTATTATTATATTGTGTACATATGGATAGTCAATCGATTTCTTTTGCGCACTGTTTTTACGGTTTCACTCGCCAAGGCGCAAGCGCAACTGGCTCTTAAAGGGAATGGGAGATGAGACTCTGATTGGTTTAATGCATGCTACGCCCAAAACACACCCATAACTCATTAAGAGAATAGGGATAATCCTTTTAGACCATGCGCCGGGTGCACTAACCATTTTTCCTGTCTTAAAACTAGCAAAAGTGGATTCAGACGCCCTAAGTGCTAATGTCACATGGGCTATTTTATCGATGTACTTACTACCTTTCTTGGCCTTGAACGTGGTAGTTCCGTTTTACGATTATAATGGCATACAGTAGGAATAACTTCGGCAGCAAAGAACAACCAAGTCACAATTATAAAACTTGGGCAGTTGGTGCACCAAGAAGGACTATAACATTTGCCCTAGCCAAATTACCTGACTCGAATATTATCAACCCGCTGGGGGAATTTTGGAGTGAAGAGTGAGAAGCAGATTCCTTCCTTTTAGATCCCTGAATTGGCAGATGTTCTGATGGATGACATTCAACTACAAACTATTCAGAAGTTGTTTGAATGTCGTAAGCCCTATTAATGGCAAATGGTGTAAAAACACCTTAATATATAATAAATATTTTCAATTTTCCAGGTGTTCACATTATTTTGTCTAACCACTGTATTTACTGTACCAACATATTGTATATTTTACTAAAGCATTTAAAATGTCTCATGGAACTGAAAAATTCTGAATAAACTGTTGGACCAGTTTTTAATTTGTTGAACTAAATTAATCAATTAAAAGTGGACAGTTTAAACTGAATCATGGAAACTAATCAACCTCATTGACTAAGTTTTGCTATACTGAGATTTAAACTTTGCTATTTTTAAATTCACTGAGCTTCATGATAAGGAATCGAAACTAACAATGACCTAATGATACAATCTTTATGAAATTAATTAAAACAAAGCAATATTCATACGTAAATTTTAAATCACAAGCAAAGCCATCACAAATACTGTATATTATGAATATTCAATGTATCGCCCAACTCTACTACAGCTCCAACTTGGCAAGTGAATGCTCTATTATTATTACTGCAGCAGAAACCATTATTAACTAGACAAAGAAAACTGCAACTACACACTGTAAAGCCTTCTTTATAATCAAAGTCCTTGAGGAAACGCCAATGCTTTGAATCTCTTTATTAAACACCTATGTAGAACAAGAACTGCTCACAGCTGCGAACAGATTCTGAATCCAGACTTTAATGACCACATCATGGATGCTTCTGAAGTGTTTTGTCTCTCTACATTTCATATCTTATCAGTGATAAACCACCACGGCCAATATCAGATTGAAAGACAGATTGACTTTAATTATAAACACATAATGAAAGCAGATATCACAGCCATACTTCCTGTGTTAGTGTGTAGATATAAATAAACACAATCTGTGCAATCTGAAATATTAGTCATTTGGTGTTCAAAGTTAGAGCAACCAACACAGCTAATGGAATTACAAAATGAAGCCGTGAAATCAAGAACTCACTGAGAAGCGGAAGCTTTTCTCTCAACTGAAGAAAACTGCTGAGTCCATCTCTACCTGCCTTTTTTACTGGTGAGGAATTCTAGGAGGGTAAATGTGAGTGGGCATGAAGCTAGGAAAATTGGGATATTTATAAAGCGCTTTGATTCTTTAGAATGTTTAGCACTGAAAAAAAAAACGAATTAAACCTACTCAAATAACTTTTGCTCGCTTTAAAACTTAATATTCAGCATTTGCATATTGCAGAAGCAGAAATGCTGTTGGCGAGAACGTTTTTGTCACACTAAAAATAGGTGAATATAATGCTTGCATAATATTCTCTATAGTAGAGTGTATGATTTCATTGTGGATTACTTGATCATTTTCACTCGGCAGAAAGTTCCGGCGCAGATGTTTCAACAGCCCTGCAGCCTGAGAGAGACAGTGAATAGCATGAAGCCTGCTGTTTTCTAGAGAGCTCACACAGCGTGTGCCGGATGAGCCCATTTGTATGAGGGAAGACAAACTCTCAGCCAGACTGCGGTACAAAAGATAACCAGTCATTTACTACATTGATGGATGTCCGAATAATCCGGGCACATGATTATTTAAGGAATCTGCAAGAATTATAAGATAAAAATATTACTAATTAGTATGCATCTAATTCATTTAACTTAAAATTAAAAAGTGTGTGACCTAATGCAAGTTAATTAAATAGGTTGCATGAGCTGCGTTGATCATAGTGAAGGGACATCACTTTGATCTGCTTGTAATCTACAACAAATAGTGGGTTTTGCATTTTTGTATTTTTCATTAGGCAAAATGGACCAAAGAATAAAAGTATTACTGAAAAGAAAGCAATAAGATGTTCTCAGAGGGCATTTGTTTTAGAAGCATTTACACTAAATATTTACAAGACAAAGCTTAAAACTGTAAAGTCAAACATTGTGTCTACGCTGGGTGTGCAACTTGAAACCACTTTTTCACTATATCTGACAACTATGCAGAATTTTCATACGTGTATGTGTATGAAGTGAAGTAACAAAATTTTTCCACCAAATGTTATTCTTTAAACATATTTATTTGTGTGGTTATGATTAATTCCACTACTGTTCAAAATTTTGGGGTTAGTGTTTTTTATTTATTTATTTATTTTTATTTTTTAAGAAATTACTTTTAATTTTAAAAATAGTTCAGAATGACAGATTTTTCTTTTTTTTTTCTTTTAATCTTTCTCTTCATCAAAGAATCCTGAAATAAGACAGCTATATCACAGTTTTCACAAAACTATTAACTTTAATCATAAAAAGAAATGTTTCTTGAGTACCAAATCAGATAATGATTAATTGAGTTTAGAGTGATTTCTGAATTATCACATTACACTGACGACTACAGTAATGTGTTCTACAAAACTCACACACACAAACTGTGAGAGAAAAAAACATACTAGGTTCTGAATCTAGGTTCAAACACTGCAAATGGTGTGAAAATGCCAATAAAGTCTACGGTGTGGTTCACTTATAATATTAATTTATCTCATTGTTCTTGGCACATAAGGGACAGAAGAGATGAAGAAATTTTACCATATTCAACTGAAAAGAATATTATGTAGCCTAGCTCCAAAAATGAATACATAAATAAAATAATTATATAGATGATAGATAAAAAGATAGATTATAGCTTCTATGGCTATTTTCATGGTGAGAATAATTATGGAAACATCCTGGCCAGGATTTTTATATTACCTAAAATATCCAGGTGATGGTTGTTCAAGACTCCCTTGTTTGTCCTGATCAGTTAAACTGCCCGCTGTTCAGGTCCCACAAATTCTTTGGTTTTCCAGCATTTTTGTGTAATTGAACCCTTTCCAACAATGACTGTATGATTTTGAGATCCATCTTTTCACACTGAGGACAACTGAGGGGCTCATATGCAACTATTACAGAAGGGTCAAACGCTCACTGATGCTCCAGAAGGAAAAACAATGCATTAAGAGCTGGGAGGTGAAAACTTTTGAACAGAATGGAGATATATACATTTTTTCATTTAGTACTGTCCTTCAGAGGCTACAGAAGAAGTTACATGTTTCCCAGAAGACAAAATAAGTTAAATTTACCCTGATCTTCAAATTCAAAAAGTTTTCACCTCCCGGCTCTTAATGCATGTTTTTTTCCCTTATGGAGCATCAATGAGCATTTAAACCTTCCGTGATAGATGCATATGAGTCCTTCAGTTGTCCTCAGTGTGAAAAGCAGATCTCAAAATCATACAGTCATTGTTGGAAAGTGTGCACAAAAATGCTGGAAAACCAAAGAATTTGTGGAACCTAAAGATTTTTTTTTTCTAAAGAACAGCAGGCAGTTTAACTGTTCAGGACAAACAAGGGACTCATAAACAACTATCACTAAACAAAAAAACACAGCTGTGGATCATTCAGGTAACAATACAGTTTTAAGAATCAAGGGGATGTAAACTTTTGAACGGAGTCATTTTTATGAATTCAACTATTATTTTCTCTTGTGGACTATATGTAAACATATTTTATGTGAAATATCTGATTCAGGTCAGTACTAAACAAACAATAACATGCATTTTGTATGATCCCTCTTATTTTGGTAAAATAATGAACATTTAGCAGATTCTGAAAGGGGGATGTAAACTTTTGACTCTAACTGTATAATGGTCTTGCTCTATGTATAACTGCATGCAGGTTGTTACATGTTACAGTATATAAAGACAACAAAACATACTGTATAGATAAAGAGGTGTTGTGCAATTCCATTATCATATCAAATACCACTGGCATGCAGTACACAGTAATCAAGGATGCCTAATACCACACAAGTGTCCTCGTAGAATGCAAAGCTCAGGCAGACAGATAAATGGCGGACTTGATCTTAAATTAAAGACTAAGGGTTGTCTGACCTGTACTGAGCTTGGAAGTGCTCCTGTACAAAACTGTGTCGAGTTCCAGGCTGCTGTGAGTTTGCTGGGCCAGGGCATGGACTCTCTTCCAATCCCACAGGACTCTGAAAGGTGCAAGCAGAAGAAATGAATGGAGAAAATATATTTCACAGTTTTTTACAGTGGTTTTGGAATGTATAACTACAGTTTACATAGGGAACGTACAGATTATACATCGAAAGTGCTGAGATTGACTGCAGAAAAATGCTTCAATATAACCAGACTTATTTTTCCACAGAATTTAGAAAAATACAGGCTGTGAATTAATATCTAACTGAGACAGATACAGCTAGTGTCAAACATACACTTGTTTTCCATTTATAGAAATATGTTCACTGTACCATGGAGATATTGACACAAAACACATCAACATTCATAAAATTCATTTGAATTGTAGTTGAGTTTAGAGGTTTTTCTGTTGGGTGGCCCAGATTTCTTTGGACTTTGTGTCAAAACTTTTTATTTTCTCCTCTTATGTGTAAATTTCAGCCCTGAGTTATACTTTTCAAGTTTTTTAATCACTTTAGACTATTTCTCAAGGCACCTCGTCCAAGACATAACACTAGTAAACATAGAAAATGAAAACAAGAAGATACCATGCAAAGTAGTACTGTTGATTCAATTACTAGTGTTACATAAGGACATAACGGATTAAGTTCCTGAAGGAAAGGGAAACTAGCTGAAAGTTTAGGTGTCATAAGAATTTAAAAAGGACATCATCCTTTCAGTTTATGACATTATCCAGTCAATAGTCTTATTTGGAAATAGAATAAGATGAACAAACAATACCTTAAAAAAACAGCTTGCTTCTTTAATTGCTCTTTGTTTCTCTTTTTCCTTTTCTGTTCAAGCTCGACAATAGGCCTTTTTTTACACACACACACAAACATGCTACAGATCTGTGCTTATTATTTTAGTATGCTCATTTCCCAAATAACACATATTTTGTCTGTTTTCCAAATTGTTGTTATTTTAATTGATGTTATTCTATATGAATAAAACACATTTTTCAGAATTTTTACTTTATGTGAGGATAAGCACAGACATGTTCAATTCAGATGGTATTAAAATCATACCAAGTACATCTTTGAACACACATTTACCTCACTTCCTAAGGAACTAGTCCTCCAAAGAGGTCTAAGACACCCAGGGAATTATGGCAAGCAGTCAGAGAAAACGAAATTTTAGTCTGTACAGTAGGAGGAGAAAAATGAAACAGTCAGTACGATAAAAGTCATCTAATTCTTGAATGCAAATCCTAAAACTGCAGAATTAAACCTGTCCTTGCAAAAAAACTTTCATAAAACCACGGCGGAAAAGAGGAAGATAAATTCGTACCTTAACGCACAAAAGAAACTACCTTTCGGGAACCAAAAGGCAGAAAGAGTGCTGTCAGGCACTGGTGCTAACAATGCCATATTCACATTGAGGCTGAGGCATATAACTTCCCTTTCTCAGTGCTGCTATAAATCAGGAGTGAAGCAGAAAACATTGTTTGCGAAAAGAACTGGTATATAGTAAGAGCAAAAGAGAGCCGGAGAGATGGAGCATAACTCTTAATCTGGCTTTGGTTTCTCTCCATATTCATATCAGATGAATTGTCAAGCTTTCAATGCACACTTGAAGAAGCACCTTCTCAAAACTGGGTCAAAAGGCACTTAGCTGGACTTTAGAACAAAGAATAGATGCCTCAGTGAACAAGACTGGGCAGCATTTCTCCTTCTCTCTTGAAACATTTTTACATAATGCAGAAATATGCTTGATATAGCCTGATAATGTTGCTTTAGGTGCTGATAGTGAGGGTCTAAAATAGCACTTACTAGTAGCAAAACACACAGAGTGTGTAGCACAAAACTTTGATCCGCGAGGAGTGCAGTGCACAGGCTGAAATTTAACAGAAGTCAACTGATGATGTCTGAAGAACAATGCTATAACATTAACATGAAATTATCTACCATTACCATTCTCTGACGATAGCAGACGGTGTGAAATTCTTCAAAATCAGAACTTTTGTTTACTCACTGACTATATAATTGAAAGTAATAATTCAAATTTGACAAATTTGAGAAGGACAGAACATAGACATCTGCAGAAACATATAATATAAAGATACAGCTCATGTCAGTGTACATATCTGTTTGTCTCATCGCAGAACTTGGGATGAGGTTTGAATGAGTTATTGCCTTTAAAGAGATACGAGGTCAAATAGATACCAATCACCAGCATCAGCAAAACAATAGAAACCGCTAGACCACACAGATACTCATGGGTATTAGATATCAGAATGTTTCATTCAGCAGACAAACTCCAGCCCAAGGACTCGCCCTTGCAGAGGAACTGCTGCTGTTAACAATGACTGTCCTCTGAATTATTCACTGCAGAGTCGCTGAGGATCCACAAAAACATTAAGTGTCTGTCTACCGAACATCAATGTCTTTTGTGAAACATTTCTGATTCAGCTAAGATTCATTAGATAGAAGTCTCTCATATAAAGAAGGCTGTTGTCACTTTCTTTAACGTTATGAATTCGAGGATTCAGGTGTAAGTAAATGTGGGTGAAAGGTGTGAAATGGGAAAAGAGAAGTAAGGAAGTAGAGAGGAAACTGTAGCTATGTTTCCATCTTCCTGGTTTTATGCACAAATTTTCTCTTTATTCGAAATACCTGAGCAAAGTCTGTCGTCAAACAAGACTCATTCCCAAACCAGCTTTCCGGCTTCTGAGGAAAAGGGGAAAGAGATATGAGGAAGTGGGTACAGAACTGTGTGGAAACAGAGAAGATATGTAAAGAAGTGGGATAAGAACTGTAAAGAAGTGGGGAAAGTAATGTGAGGAAGAAAGGTGAGTGAGCAGGCTACAGGGAACTGCAGGAAAGGCTATACGGAAGTAGAGGAAGGGGAATTGTGGGAAGAGTTGTGAAAGAGCAAGGCAAAGATTGTAGGGGATTTGGGCAGAGTAGTGGAGAGGGAAGAGCTGTAAAAAAAAGTAGGTTTGTCCCTCTAAACAATTGTGGAAAAGAGCTGTGTGGAAGTACCTCTGCTGTAAGGAAGTGGGGGAAGAATTGTGAGAAAGCAGGAAAAGAATTGTGAGGAAGTGGGAAAAATAATGTGAGGTAGATGAGGATAAAACTGTGAAGAAGGGTGAGTGGGCAGGCTACAAGGAAATGTGGGAAGGGCTATAAGGAAGTAAAGAAAGGGGCATTTTGTGAAGAGCTGTGAAAGAGCAAAGCAAAGATTGTGGGGAAGTTGGGCAGAGTTGTGGAAAAAGAAGAGCTGTAAGAAAGTAGGGCTGTCTGTCTAAAAAAAATGGGGAAAAGTGTGGAAGTACCCTTGCTGCGAGGAAGTGGGAGAAGAATTGTGAGGAAGTAGAAGAATTGTGAGGAACTGGGGAAAATAATGTGAGGAAGAACTGTAAAAAAGGGAGAGTGAGCAGGCTACAGGGAACTGCGGGAAGGGGAATAAGGAAGTAAATGAAGGGGAATTGTGTGAAGAGTTGTAAAAGAGGAAAGAACAGATTGTGGGGGAGTTGGGCAGAGTTGTGGAAAGGAATAAGCTGTAAGAATGTAAGGCTGTCTCTGAAAAACTGGAAAAGTGCTGTGTGGAAGTACACTTGCTGTGAGGAAGTTGGAGAAGAATTGTGACGAAATAATGTGAGGAAGATAAGGAAGAACTGTAAAGAAGGGTGAGTGGGCAGGCTACAGTGAACTGTGGAAAGGGCTATAAGGAAGTAAAGGAAATATGTCTCTCTCTAAAAAACTGTGGAACAGAGCTATGTGGAAGCACCCTTGCTGTGAGGAAGTTGGAGAAGAATTGTGAGGAAGTAGGAAATGAATTGTGAGGAAGTGGGAAAAATAATGTAAGGAAGATAAGGAAGAACTGTGATGAAGGGTGAGTGGGCAGGCTACAGGAAACTGTGGGAAGGGCTATAAGGAAGTAAGGAAAGGGGAATTGTTTAAAGTGTGAAAGAGCAAATCAAACATTGTGGGGGAATTGGGCAGAGTTGTGGAGAGGGAAGAGCTATAAAAAAGTAGTTCTGTCTTTCTAAAAACTGTGGAAAAAGAGCTGTGTGGAAGTATTCTTGCTGTGAGGAAGTGGGAGAAGAATTGTAAGGAAGTAGGGGAAGAGTTGTGAGAAACTGGTGCAAGACAACAGGGAACTATACTAAAAGGAAGGGTTGTGATGAAGTGAGGGAGGACTTACGAGGTGTAAAGAATAGAAGAAAGAGCTATAATGAACTGAGAGAATGCCCATGAGGAAGTGTTAACAGAAAGTGTGGACACAGTTGTGACAAAGTGAGGAAGAGTTGTACAGAGCTAAAGGATGTTCTTTTTAGGAAGTGGAGGAAGAGAGTTAAAGAATAGAGATATAGACAATGAGAATGTGAGGGTAGAACTATGAGGAAGAGAAAACAGTTAAAGAGGAAATGAAGGAGAAACTATGAGTAGGTAATAGTTGTGAGAAAATGGGAGAAGAGTTTGAAATAAATGAAGGCAGAGACATGAGGAAGAGAGGAAGAAGGTGTGAGGAAGTCCAGTCAGATCTAGGAGTAGGCGAGAGTTATGGAAAAAAACTGTAAGGAAGACAGAGAAGAGCTTTGATGGGGAAAGGTAAGAGCTGGAAGAAAGCGAGGGAGTGAGTTGTGAGGAAGTATGGGAAATTTTTTTTGGAAAAGTAAAAGGCGAGCTGTGAGGAAAGGGAGGGGTTATAAGGAAGTGAAGGAAGAAGTAAGAGGAAACAAGGGAGAAGCTGTGATGAAAAGTTCATGAGTCACACTAAATCTACAAATCCTTTTTATCCACTGCCTCCATCTGTCTGCCCACAGAGGACAGAGTTAGAACCCTCCTATATGTATGTCTGTGGATCTGGATGTTTGTAAGGAAATCCACTGAGGTTGACAGATCTCCGTTACTTGTCTTATATCTCTTTTCCTCTATATTCTCCCTGTGGTAAGAAAACAGCTGAAACATTTTCACAACAAATGAATCAGAAACATGTCAAGTATTTTACTTGTGTTACTTTGAGAAGTGTCTTTATGAGTAATCTATAAATAGAGTTGATAAAAGTTATTCCTTACTGGTCAACAATTCAGAGCTGTGTTTACAGCACATGAATACCAAAGAGGCTTTGAGTCTTTGAAAAGTATAAAACAGCTTTTAAAACTTCATCTTTTGTTAGTGCTATGGGTCACCATGGGCTTTCTCCATCTCTCCTTTTCTGTCTCTCACAATATGAACAAAGACTGACTAGACATCAGGCAGAAGTGTTTGGCACAGAACCTTGTTCCGAACACAGCTGTCAGATATCCGAGTGCATGTCCATCTTTCATCCAAATGCTTGTTGTTCCAGTGAAATCATAAAATGTAATGCAAGTAAGCCAGCGTTACTAACACACAGTGGCCCCAAGGTGTACACTTAAATTACACATACAAATGCATGAACTGCAAAACAAATATCAAACCGAGTGCAATTTATTTTGAAGAAATACAGCACAAATATTTCATAAGAATTATAAAACATGTCAAGTTTCAAAACCAGAAATGTTATTAATTCATAACTAATAAATGTTTTGTTAGTATTTATTTATTGCCCGTATTTACTTTTAAATGTAATTCCAGTATATTAGTTAATAATCCAGAATAATAGTTAGTTATGAACTAACAAGTAGTTACGAAGCAAAGGCAAGTGAGGCCAGTGCAAGTATTGCAAAAATAGCTCAGGAAAGCCTAGCATAATTTGTTTACAGTTAACATTATAAAATTTGGTAACACTTTGAATTAGGGAACACTATTAACTTTTAACTACTTGCTTATTAGAATTCATACTATTAGCATATTGGGTAATTCCTTTGATTCTGTGCCTTTTGTGACCCCGGTAAAGATTTTATAAGATAAGACATTATTGCTTTAAAAATTTCAACAACATAAATTTTAAAGTTGTCTTTGACATTAATAACACCTTTTGAACTTTAGGCATATTTTATTAAGTTTTATTAAAAATTACATGGTATATCAGTAATAGTTCTCTTTAATGCATATATACATTCAAGCCCGAAATTATCTATTCCCCTGGCAAATTCTGACATAAAGTTACTTTTATTCGGGGGCACTAGCGCGTGGCGAATGGAGTAGACATTCTTTTTAAGTCTCCTCAAAGTTGACTACTGTTTTTGTTTAATATATCCGTCATTATACCAGTTCGCCCAAAGTTTTGTGTTACAGCTTCTATCTTAGTTGTTACTGATTTCAGCAGTGTGTCCAAAGTTACATTTCTTGCTACAGTTAACGTAGTAATGACTTCCAAGAAGCTTTCGAAGGCCGCTCAGCAGAGTAAGGATGGCGACGCAATGAGTGATTCCCTCTCCTCAGCCACCGCGAACACTATACTTGCAGCCATTGAGTCAACGATTTAAAACGGCTCATTGAGGACACAAAGTTGTCTATCAACACTCGCCTTGACACACTGGATGCAGTGCTGGCCAATCTACAGTCCAAACAGTCAGGTGTTAAGAAAAAAGTTGAGGATTTGGAATTAGCCATGACCGGTTGCGATTCACGTCTGGACGAAGTAGAGAGAATCTGTGACGAACTGCGTTCGGATAACAGATTTCTACGTGCTAAAGTTAATGATCTGGAGGGCCGCTCACGTCGGCTAAACTTGAAATTTGTGGGAGTAAAAGAAGGAGCGGAGCAAGGTCATCCTACAGAGTTTGTTACTGGGCTTATCTCTACGCTGTTCGCCCAAGACAAGTTCCCGAAACCTGTCAAATTGGATCGCGCCCATAGATCGCTGCAACCTAAGCCTACAGAAGACGAGAGGACGCGTCCGATTATTACGAAAGCTGCATCATGACCGCGACAAGGACTTGATCCTCCGGCTGAGCCGCGCCGCTGCATTACATGGGGAAACAGGTGCATATTTTCCCGGACTATACGGCAGAGGTGGCCTCCAAACGTCGCGCATTCGGATCGGTGGTGAAAGCTTTGAAGGAAGCTGGGGTGTCCTGCTCTCTTCGTTTTCCTGCAAAGTTGCGAGTTAAGTACAAAGACTCCATATCGATTTTCGATTCACCAGAAGAAGCACGAAAATATGCGGACTCTCTATCTAACAAATGACTTCTCTTTACTGATTTTGATTTATGGTGCTGATGCATTGGCTTGATTAGGGCAGATTGTTAAGTTGTTCATTTAAATTCTTCCTCGAGTCTTTCTGATTTTGACGGCATTTTTGTCTATGTTTGGTATTTTGTCAGCGGCAGGGGAGAATGAGTGATACTTTTTTTCTACAGCTTACTGAGTAAGTCCCTTGTTTTGTTGTTTTCTCTCCCTTTGCTCCTCTACCTTCCTGGTAATGGGTGAGTTTTACTGTTTCAGATGGGGATACGGTTTTGGGTGGGGGGGGTAAGTTGTAATGGGGTGTTCTGGGCTAATTATAGTACAGTGTTTACTGCCTTCTTTGTCCTTTTATTAGTGATATTCAAGTTCGATGACGAAGGTTGATGCATATAGTTCTTTTGGGGGGACCAACGTCACATTTGTATTTTGGAATGTTAGAGTTATGGGACACCAGATTAAAAGAGGCAAAGTATTTGCAAATCTTAAGTCCCTCTCTGCCGACATTATTTTCTTGCAAGAGACTCACATCAGACCGACAGAGCAGAGACACCTTAGATCTAACTGGATCTCGCAAGTTTATCAGTCTTCATTTTCCTCAAAGGCCAGGGGTGTTGCTATCCTATTTAGAAAATCTGTCCCATTTCGTTTGTCTGCTGTCATCTCTGATCCTTCTGGAAAATATATTTTAGTATCTGGTCATATAAATTCATTCCCAATTTCATGTGTAAATATTTACGGTCCAAATTTTGACGATCCCAATTTCTTTAAAAATATTTTTGATTTGCTACCTGACCCCAGTACTACAAATGTAATAATTGGTGGTGATTTTAAAAGAACACTCCACTTTTTTTGGAAATAGGCTCATTCTCCAACTCCCCCCGAGTTAATAAGTTGGGTTTTACCGTTTTGAAATCCATTCAGCCGTTCTCCTGTTCTGGCGATATCAGTTTTAGCATAGATCATTGAATCCTATTAGACCAATAGCATCACGTTCAAAAATGACCAACGAGTTTCCATATTTGTTGTATTTAAAACTTGACTCTTCTGTAGTTATATCGTGTACTAAGACCGGTGGAAATGCACAGCTGCGAGTTTCTAGGCTGAAGTTTGCTGCCGTAATATGGCCGAAGCAGGCGGAGTATTATCAGAAATGAGTTCCCAGCTAGTTTAGCATTTGCACATGTGCTGCGTGGTATTACTGCTCCTGCTAGTAACTAGCGAGTCCTGCACTTTCACTTTGACGACACAGAAAATGCACATATCGTAGGAACGGTATAACTTTTTTTGTTTGCGGTTTTGAAACCGTGACTTTTTCAAACCGCGGTAAACCTTGAAACCGGTTATCATCCCATGCCTAATTTCCACCGGTCTTAGTACACAATATAACTGCAGAAGAGTCAAGTTACAAATAGGACAAATATCGAAACTCGTTGGTCATTTTTGAACGTGATGCTATTGGTCTCATAGGATTCAATGATCTATGCTAAGCTATGCTAAAAGTGATATCGCCAGAACAGGAGAACGGCTGAATGGATTTCAAAATGGTAAAACTCAATTTATTAACTCGGGGGGAGTTGGAGAATGAGCCTATTTCCAAAAAAAGTGGAGTGTTCCTTTAACTGCTATCTTGATGCTTATTTGGACCGCTCCTCCACACATGTCCTCACATTTTATGTTCAGTTAGTACTTTAAATAATTTATGTAAGTCTTTTAATATAGTTGATATTTGGAGACTACAACACCCATCCGACATAGACTACTCCTTCTTTTCTCCTGTGCACAAATCGTATTCTAGAATAGATTATTTTCTTATTGATTCTAAACTTATTTCAAACGTAATACAGACCAAATATAACAATATTATAATTTCTGACCATAGTCCGCTTACTATGGTGTTTAACCTTTCTATGTCTCAGTCAAAGTACAATTGGCATTTAAACCCTTGTTTATTATTGCAGGAGAATTTTCATACATCTCTTCTCACATCAAACAGTTTCTTGATTTTAATGATAAAGGTGATGTGTCTGATTCCACTCTTTGGGAGACCTTTAAGGTAGTGTTGCGGGGTAATATAATTGCTAATGAATCGTGCAGGAAAAAGGCGAAACGTAAACGGCTTGCTGAAATTGAAACCTTGCTTCCAACTATGGAACATGCCTATAGACTATAGACTAAATCTCCCGATGGGTTTTGTATTGAACTCTATAAAGCTCATTCAGATATTATTGCTCCACTATTGCTGAGAATGATAAATCATTCTTTTGAAAATAAACAACTTCCTCGTTCTCTCTATGAAGCAAACATTTGCTTGTTATTAAAAAAAAGATAGGGATGACACTGATCCTTCTAGTTATAGACCATTAAGCTTGCTCTTTACTTCAAGATGGCGGTGCGTGCACACGCAGCGGCTTCTCTCTCTCCTGACCAAACAGTGTTTTCGTGTTTTTCGTCCTGTAAGTCGCAGTGTTTTTGTACGTCTTCGTCGCGTTTATCTGCCCTTAAGCGCGTTTATAGCCGAACATTTTTGCTCGACATCGGCAGAAACAAAGTTTTTAAGTTGAACTCTGTGGACGCTGAAGAGCTGAATGATCTGGGTCTGCTCCGGAGGCCTACTCAATCACCGACCCCCACTCCTGCACTTCGCCCACAATGGAGGCGCCTCAAGTGGTGTGAGAGGAAGCAGAAGAGGGGTAAGCGCGGAGGTATCCGAACTAGGCTAGCGGCTAGCCCACACAAACCCGCTATCCCTTCCATCGTTCTGGCCAACGTACGCTCATTAGACAACAAACTGGACTACATCCGACTACTACGTTCATCTCAAAGGAATGTAAAGGACTGTTGTGTTTTTGTGTTCACGGAAACATGGCTCAGCGACAGTGTCCCGGACCGCGCCATTCAGCTCGACCAGCTGACATGCCGACAGGGTTGTCGTCACGGGGGGTAAGACCCGCGGTGGCGGACTTTGTGTTTATATCAGTGACGCTTGGTGCCGCGATGCCGTTGTAGTCTGCAAATACTGCTCACCAGTGCTGGAATTTATGGTTATTAAGTGCCGGCCGTTCTACCTACCGAGGGAATATACAGCTATACTGCTGTGTGCTGTGTACATCCCTCCCACCTCCAACAACTACAGGAGCTCACATCAGTGAGCAGCAAACAGCTCACCCCGATGCTTTTCTCATCGTGGCTGGGGATTTCAATCATGCAGACTTAAAGAGTGTGTTTCCAAAAATACAACACATTGACTTTACAACACGGGGAAATAACACACTGGACCTTGTTTACACCACCCAGAGAGGAGCTTACAAAGCTTTTCCCCTCCCCCACCTCGGCGCCTCTGATCACATCACTGTTATGCTAATGCCCTCTTACAGACCGCTTGTTAAAGTCACCAAACCGGTTCGTAAACAGATACAAGTGTGGCCAGAGGGGTCTTCAGAGGTTTTACAGGACTGCTTTAACACCACAGACTGGAATATGTTTAAACAGGCTGCCACTTACAACAACACCACTGACCTCCAGGAGTACACAGAGACTGTTACAGCCTACATTAACAAATGCACTGAGGATGTAACAGTCACCAAAACCATTACTGTCCGTGCCAACCAAAAGCCATGGATGACAGGGGAGGTCTACAGGCTGCTGAAAGCTCGGAACGCTGCCTTCAGAGCTGGAGACGAGGCGAGCCTGAAGACAGCTAGGGCCAACCTTTCCCGTGGCATCAGAGAGGCTAAGAGACAGTACTCCAGAGGAATATCTCATCGCTTCAATGACAGCAGAGACACACGGAGCCTGTGGCGGGGCATACAGACCATCACAGATTACAAGCCCCCACCACAGACCTGTGACAGCACCATCTCCCTGCTGAACGAGCTGAACACCTTCTTCGCTCACTTTGAAGTGCAAAACAGCACCACAGCACAGAAGACCCCACCCCCTCCTGGTGACCAGGTGATGACTTTGTCCCCGGACAGTGTGAGGAGATCCCTCAGCAGGATCAACGCTCGCAAAGCTCCGGGTCCTGACAACATGCCTCCAGCGTGACCACGCTCTGAAACACGTGTCTAATCAGTCCAATAGGAAAACGCGCTGTGACGTCACGGACGGGGTGACGTCATGAACCAGGAAACTATAAAGCACATGCGGTGAATGCAGCCGGCAGCTTCTGTCTTTCAGTCGCACTCTGTTGAATGTGTTTGTCCTCTCAGTGCTGTTTTTCAGAGCCAGTTTGCTCTACTTTTATTTGAGTACTGAGATAGATAGGAAAAGCAAATAATTGGCGATAAAAGCAAGAGTTTCAAGCGTTGTGTTCCTCCATGCCCCAGATACATCACGGCTGAGGACACACACACGCTCTGTGTATCTTGCTTGGGGGCGAAGCATGCCCAGTCAGCCTTCGAGGAGGCTGACTGTGTGCATTGTTTGCAGCTTCCTCTCCGCACGCTTCGCTCCCGGAGGGCTCTTTTCGAGGAAGGAGCCCTCGCCAGCGTTCCCCGCGGATCAGGCCCCGCTGCTGCCGAGGCAGAGGTCAGCCTCGAGAGGCTGATTCCCTTAGTAGAACGTTTAGCAGCGTGGAAACTTCTGCCAAATGTGTCTCAATGGGTCCTGCGAACAGTAGAAAAAGGCTACAAAATTCAGTTCGGTGGCTCTCCGCCACCTTTTCAAGGGGTTCTAGCCACTACGGTGGCCCCGCAGCAGGCTCTGGTCTTAGAACAAGAAGTAGAGACTCTTTTAAAAAAAGGGGCCATCGAGGTGGTCCCCCCAGATCTCAGAGGGTCCGGGTTTTACAGCCGCTACTTCATTGTTCCGAAGAAGGATGGAGGTCTGCGTCCTATTTTAGACCTCAGGCTGCTCAACCGTGCAGTGCTGAGGCTCAAGTTCAGAATGCTTACTGTCAAGCAGGTCGTATCACAAATCAGGTCCGAGGACTGGTTTGTCACAATAGATCTCAAGGACACATACTTCCATATCTCCATCCTTCCTCAGCACAGGAAGTTCCTCAGGTTTGCTTTCGGGGGCAAAGCGTACCAGTACAGGGTTCTTCCATTCGGCCTAGCACTCTCACCCAGAACTTTTACCAAGTGTGTAGATGCGGCACTGGCTCCGTTGCGACTCCAGGGCATCCGCATATTGAATTATATAGACGACTGGCTCATCCTGGCGCAGTCAAGAGATATGGCGGTTCGACATCGAGATGTCGTTCTGGCCCACATGGAAGTTCTGGGGTTAAGACTAAACTCCAAGAAAAGTGTTCTTTCTCCATCTCAGAGAACCACCTATCTAGGAGTAGTTTGGGATTCGACCACGATGCGGGCACAGATGTCTCCCGCACGGGTACAGTCGATTCTCAACGCAGTCGCGAGAGTCAGACTAGGCCACTCACTCACTGTAAAGCAGTTTCAGGTTCTGCTAGGTCTCATGGCAGCAGCGTCCAACGTTATACCTCTTGGCCTGCTGTACATGAGGCCCTTACAGTGGTGGCTCAGGACCAAAGGGTTTTCCCCGAGGGGCAACCCATTCCGTATGATCAAGGTCACGCGGCACTGCCTTCGTGCCTTAGACATATGGAAGAAACCTTGGTTCCTGTCTCAGGGCCCGGTGTTGGGAGCTCCATGTCAGCGTCTGACATTAACTACGGACGCCTCCCTAACCGGCTGGGGAGCGGTCATGAGTGGCCGCTCAGCCCGAGGCTTGTGGAGTGGACGCCAACTGTCGTGGCACATCAATCGCCTGGAAATGCAGGCCGTGTTTCTAGCTTTGAGACACTTTCTCCCAGACATCAAGGATCACCATGTGTTGGTCCGCACCGACAACACATCGGTGGTCGCCTACATCAACCACCAAGGAGGTCTGCGGTCGCGCCCCTTGAACAAGCTGGCACACCAGATCCTCGTGTGGTCCCAGGGAAGACTCCTCTCATTAAGAGCAGTCTATATTCCTGGACATCTCAATGTGGGAGCAGACGTCCTGTCGAGGCAGGGGCTGAGGCCCGTGGAATGGAGACTCCACCCAGAGGTGGTGGAGATCATTTGGAACAAGTTCGGCAAAGCCCAAGTAGATCTGTTTGCGAACCAGGAGACAACACATTGTCCCCTTTGGTTCTCTCTGAGTCACCCAGCTCCCCTGGGGCTGGATGCTATGGTACAGGTGTGGCCGAGGCTTCGCCTGTACGCTTTTCCCCCGATCGCTCTGCTCCCGGGAGTTCTGGAAAGAGTACGCCGGAATGGAATTCGCCTTCTACTAGTGGCCCCATTCTGGCCAGGTCGAGCCTGGTTCTCGGACATAATCTCCCTCTTGGACGGCCCCCCGTGGGAAATTCCCGTCAGGAGGGACCTTCTCTCACAAGCGGGCGGCCTGATTCTACACCCCCGCCCGGAGTTTTGGAGGCTGTGGGTGTGGCCCCTGAGGGGGCACATCTCTTAGCTTCAGGTCTCTCAACCGAGGTTGTTGGGACCATACTCCAATCCAGAGCTCCCTCGACGAGGAAGATGTACACTGGGAAGTGGAATATGTTTGTTCTTTGGTGTACGCAACACCACATTGACCCAGTTCACTGCCCAGTTGGCTCAGTGCTGGACTTTTTGCAAGCCCGCCTTACGGCCGGTAATGCACACTCTACGTTGAAGGGCTACGTGGCGGCCATAGATGCCTTCCATGCTCCCTTCGGTGCTACCTCCCTCGGGAGACTTCCCCTGGTGTCACGCTTCCTCCGCGGTGCGCTGAGGCTGAGGCCCCTGATGCGCTCACGCGTCCCTACGTGGGACCTGGCCGTGGTACTTGAGGCTCTCACTAACCACCCTTTCGAGCCTATTGAGGATATCTCGGACAAGCTGTTGTCCTTTAAAACAGCCTTTCTTTTGGCTATCTCCTCCCTAAAGAGAGTGGGTGATCTTCAGGCCCTTTCAGTGGCCCCCTCTTTCCTAGACTTTGCACCTGGAATGGTCAAAGCATTTCTGCACCCCAGAACGGACTACGTGCCCAAGGTGCCCTCTGCTGTACCGCGGCCTGTAGTGCTTCAGGCCTTCTGTCCTCCCCATTTTACAGAACCGGGACAACAGAAGCTTAACTGTATGTGTCCAGTGCGAGCACTGGACACATACGCCCACAGAGCTGCCCTGTGGAGGAAGACGGACCAATTGTTTGTGTGTTTCGGTCCTCATAACAGAGGTCTTCCAGCTTCTAAGCAAACTCTAAGTCGGTGGATTTCGGATGCCATTTCTTTGTCATATAAGTCCTTGGGCCTTCCCTCTCCCTTGGAAGCCAAGGCGCACTCTACCCGCAAGGTTGCGGCTACCAAGGCCTTCCTGTCAGTTGTCTCCCTGCAGGACATATGTAACGCTGCGGGTTGGTCCACGCCACTTACGTTTGTGAGGTTCTACGAGTTAGACCTCCCTCATACCCCAGGCTCTCAGGCCTTGCTTTCTGATGCCCCTACCATGAGTAGGGCCCTTTAACGTGGGGCTTTCTCCCCCATCCTCCATGTGGGACTATTTCTCCAGGGCCTAGTGCCCTCACCTACCTGTGGGCTGAGGCCCCCCTTTTTTATCCTGCTTTGTCAGCAGTAATTACCTCGGGCTACTTTCGCCCTCATTTATCAATGAGCTGAGGCTCTATCTATTCTGCTGTGTCAGCAGTAATTATCTCGGGCTACTTTCGCCCTTATTTGTCAGTGAGCTGAGGCTCCGTCTATCCTGCTTGGTCAGCAGTAATTATCTCGGGCTACTTTCGCCCTTATTTGTCAGTGAGCTGAGGCTCCGTCTATCCTGCTTTGTCAGCAGTATTATCTCGGGCTACTTTCGCCCTTATATTTCTATGAGCGAAGGCTAGCTTGTTACTCTGCCTTTAGGCATTATCTCTCAGGCTACTTTCGCCTTTTTCCTGCCTACTCGGCAGCCATTATTGGGCATACATGCCCCCTTTTCCTGCTACACATTCAGCAGGTCTTTGAAATTCTGGTGGCGTGGGTATATCGTTCCCAAAGCGTAGTGACGCAGCTCGACGTTCCCGAAGGGGAACGCCTCGGGTTTCGTATGAAACCCTAGTTCCTCGAGGGAACGAGACGCTGCGTCGCTGTCCACAATTTCGGCATCCCTGCAGCGCTCCTGGTGGCAGAAGCTGCCGGCTGCATTCACCGCATGTGCTTTATAGTTTCCTGGTTCATGACGTCACCCTGTCCGTGACGTCACAGCGCGTTTTCCTATTGGACTGATTAGACACGTGTTTCAGAGCGTGGTCACGCTGGAGGCGTTCCCAAAGCGTAGTGACGCAGCGTCTCGTTCCCTCGAGGAACTAGGGTTTCATACGAAACCCGAGGCGATTATCAGTGGACTAAGGCAGCTGTTATCTCTTTAGATGCCGAGAAGGCCTTCGATCAGATCGAGTGGCAATATCTACACTCAGTGTTAGATAAGTTTGGGTTTGGTAAAAATTTTCGTACATACATTGAGATGCTTTACGCAAACCCAAAATCTGCGGTAGTCACTAATTTAGACAAATCTGACTATGTTCCACTTTACCGTGGGACTAGGCAGGGATGTTGCCTTAGTCCCTTACTGTTTAATTTGGCTTTGGAGCCTTTGGCTATAAGTATTCAGCACCATTCTTCTATTAGTGGCATTAAAATTGGGACAAAAGAGACTAGGCTCTCTCTATACGCAGACGATTTACTTGGATGCTGTTGACTCTTTACCTCCAATAATGGATTTGATAAAACATTTTGGTTCTTTTTCCAGGTATTCTATCAACTGGAATAAAAGTATATTTGTTCCCCTTGGAAATAATTTTTCAACAATTTTTTTGAGTCCCTCCCTTTTAAAATTGTTCGTGATTATTTCACGTATTTAGGATTGGTTATTCCCCTAGATCCCAAAGACATATTTAAACTTAATTTTATAGCTGCAATAAAGAGCCTTAAATCCAACATTGAAAAATGGAGGCTTTTACCTTTATCATTAATAGGCCGTGTTAATGCTATAAAGATGATGGTCCTTCCAAGGTTTTTATATTTGTTTCAGAACCTACCCATTTATCTTACTAAATAGTTTTTTAAAAATCTAGACTCTATTATTTTCCATTTCATTTGGAGTTTTAAGACTCATCTTATCTCGAAGGCACACTTGGAAAAATCTAAAGAGATTGGGGGGCTCGCAATGCCATTCTTTCAACATTATTATTGGGCTGCAAATGTAAGAGCTTTAATGTATTGGAGTAAAGATTCGCTATGTTATAATGAGACTGACGATTTTCCTACCTGGATTCACATGGAATCTCATTCTTTAATCAAGAGCTCTCTTTCTGCTTTATTACTTTCCAATTTAAATACTCCTTTAAAGATTATTACTAAAAATTTTGTAGTACCTAGCTCTTTGAGAATATTAATACAAATTAAGAAATTTCTTGGTATCACACAGCCTTCCGTACATTCTCCCATTTGTAAGAATCATAATTTTACACCTGGTCTGAGCGATAGAATTTTTCAATTGTGGAATAACAAGGGTCTCTCCACATTTAATGATCTATACACAGATGGTCGCTTTGCCTCTTTTGATCACCTTCTTGGTAGATATAGTCTTTCTCATTCTCATTTCTATTGATACTTGCAGATTCGGCATTATGCTCAGCAAGCATTTTGTGATTATAGGACCCATCAGGAAGAACACCGCTTCTTTAACCTAGTGTGACAAGCACCTCATTCTAGGCATATGGTTTCACAATTTGTTTCTCTCTTCTCTTCACAATTAAACATTTCTTCTGATTATCTTAAGGTAGCTTGGGAAAAGGATGCTGAAATCAACATATCTGACAACCTCAGGTCTGAAATCTTACAGCGAATACACAGCTGTTCTATTAATGCAAGACTTCAGTTAATTCAGTTCAAAATTGTACATAGACTGCACTATTCTAAAGTCAAACTCCACAAGATCTACCCAGAAGTGTTTCCAGTTCGTGATCGATGTCAGGGCGCAGAGGGAACTTTATCTCATTCTTTTTGGTTCTGCCCAAAACTCCATAGGTATTGGCAGGATATATTTTCGTGGTACTCTGCGGCATATAACCTGGCTGTTTTGCCTGAAGTAGAATTGTCCATCTTTGGCTACTCTGGCACAGTTTCATCTTTTCCTTATTATGTGCAATTGGCATTAATGCTGGGTATGGTGGTGGCAAAGAGGATTATATTGAGGGAGTGGAAATCCACTGTTCCCCCATGTTTTCAGAGATGGCTTGCTGAAATGGCTGCTGTCATTCATCTTGAGAAAATGAGGTTTAATGAAGCAAAGACCTCTAAGATCTGGGGTCCCTTCCTCCAACAGCTCAATAACAGTAGTATGTAATGGACTTTGACACATTTATAATACTGTGATTTATATGCCGATTTTATCTCCCCTTTTTTATGTGTTTGATCTTTCTCCTTTGTAATTATTTTAGACACTTATGTCATTTGTAATGTACTCTGGCCCTTTTTTGTATGGGTGTGTATGTTTTTTTTTTTTTCTTTGGTATGCTGTTGTTGTAATAAAACCAATAAAAATCAATATAGAAAAAAAAAGTTACTTCTATTCAACCAGCAAGTTGTTTTTGACCGGAAATTCTCCCAAAAGATAATAAGACAATGTACAAGAGGCACCATTGTGGAAAAAAAATATTTCTCAGCTTTTATTTACATTTGAACAAAAAGTGGCATGTCCAAAATTATTCATACCCTTTGCAAACTGTCACAGTCTATGGAAAAATCCAAAGTTCTATACCATTCCAAATAGTCCAAGCTGTTCTAAAGCATCCTAATTACCCTGATTCATTGGGAACAGCTGTTTTAATCAACTCAACAGGTGAAAAACAGAAGCTCTCTGCTGTTGGTTTGTGGACAGTCATGGCTAAGACAAAGGAGCTCACCGAGGACCTGCGGCTGCGCATTGTGGCTGCTCACAAGTCAGGAAAGGGCTATAAGACCATATCTAAATGTTTTGAAGTTCCAGTGGCTACAGTGCAAAGTATTATTAGAAAATACAAGACGTTCCACACTGTGAAAAATCTCAGAGGACGTGGTCGGAAGCCAAAAGTGACACCTGTGCTGTCCAGGAGGATAGTGAGAGAGGTAAAAAAAAAATCCATGGATCACCACAAAGGCCATCCTGATGAATCTGGGCTCTGCTGGTGGCAACATCTCAAGGCAGACAGTCAAACGGACACTGCACACCGCTGGGTTCCAAAAACGCAGATCAAAGAGGACACGACTTCTCCAGATAGGGCACACAAAAGCCCGCTTGTCCTTGCAAATGCTCATCTAGACAAAGAAGATGACTTCTGGCCGTTTTATGGTCAGATGAAACAAAAACGTAATTGTTTGGCCACAATGATGTAGCCTTCATTTGGCGTAAAAAAGGAGCATTTAACCATAAGAACACCATCCCCACTGTCAAACATGGTGGTGGGAACCTAATGTTTTGGGGGTGTTTTTCAGGCCAGTGGACCAGGGAACCTAATCACAGTAAACGACACCATGAGAAAGGAGCAATACATCAAAATTCTCAACAACAACATCAGGCAGTCTGCAGAGAAACTTGGCCTTGGGCACCAGTGGACATTTCAGCACGACAACGACCCAAAACACACAGCAAAAGTAGTGAAGAAACAGTTAGCAGACAAAAACATTAACTATTTGCAATGGCCCAGCCAGAGTCCTGACTTAATTCCAATTGAGAATCTGTGGAGGGAGCTAAAGATCAGGGTGATGGCAAGGAGACCCTCCAACCTGAAGAGTTGGAGCTCATCACTAAAGATGAATGGGCAAAAAAAAAGTGGAGACATGCAAAAAGCTGGTCAGCAATTATAGGAAGCATTTTTCCAAGTATTAAAATTATAAAAAAATTAGGGATGCACCGATATGAATCGGCCGATCACTTGCGCGTTTTGTCAGTAAAGCCGGTTCTGTAATCAGCGGTAAATGCCATCAGGTGCGTGATTTCACGTTGAGCCGTATATACTACACACAGCCGTTGTTCACTGAGCTCGTCGGTAAACAACGGCTGTGTGTAGTATATACGGCTCAACGTGAAATCACGCACCTGATGGCATTTACCGCTGATTACAGAACCGGCTTTACTGACAAAACGCGCAAGCATGATCGGCCGATTCATATCGGTGCATCCCTAAAAAAAATATAAAGGTTCTTAGCTTGTTCTTAAAATACTGTTTACCCTGTTATATTTGACTACTAGCCCTTTAAATGAAAGTTGGGAAAAATACATCATATCAACTGGCTGACATAATTTCATTGGAGGGAAAACAACTGGGGAAGGTGAGTAAGAGCCTCTGATTAGTTCATTGTCTATTTTTACTTATTTTATCTTTCTAATCTGATGTGGTCAACTTCAACATGTCCACCCTGAAAAAAGTAAATAGAAATTCTTATTTGACATTTTTTTTAAATGACAGAAAAAAATTTTATTTGACAGACCTGTTATCTTTTTTTTTTTTTTTTTTTTTTTTTTTTTTTTTTTGTTCAGACCTAGCGTAATGGCAGATTTTAGGTCAAAAACTAGGAATGACCCATTACCCTTAACAGACAATTAACAAATCAGAGGCTCTCACTCGTACCTTCCCTGGTCCAATGAAATGATGTCAGCCATTTGATATGATATAAATATATGTACAGGTACATTAGAGAAAACTATTACTGATATATCAAACAACATAAAAAAAAAATCTAAAAATGGTGATATTTGGTGGTTTAAAATGCTGTAAAATGTTTAGAATTAAAAAAAAAAAAAACATAAGTTCAAAATGTGTTATTTATGTCAAAGACCACTTTAAAATTAATGTTGTTGGAAATTTTAAGGCAATAATATCATGATCTTTTCTGGGGCCACAAAAGGCACTGAAACCCAGGAATAACCCTAATGGCTATTTTTAAAGCCTATATGAATGCCTTTTTCTGCATGAGCATTACTATCAATAAGCAGAAGAGTACACTCTTAAAAATAAAGGTGCTTCACAATGCCATGGAAGAACATTTGGAATGAAATGGTTGAAATGGTTCCATAAAGAAACTTTAACATCTATAGAATCTTTCTGTTTCACAAAAGGGTCCTTCTGGCGAAAGAAGGTTCTTCAGATTATAAAAAGGTAAGAAAGAGATGGTTCTTTAAAGAACCTTTGACCGAATGGTTGTTTGTGGAACCAAAAATTGTTCGTTTATGGCATCGCTGTGGATAACCTTTTAAAGCACCTTTATTTTTAAGAGTGTAGGAGTTTATTGAGGGAGAACTCTTAGTTTTTCAGTGTCTTGTGTGCCCAAAATTTTACTTTTGGACCACTGTACAACTTTTGATTCATTTTTAATACTTAAAGTTGTCAGTTGAGCAGGATTTAAAAGCAACCTCCTGGAAGAAATATTCCTCAGAGCCATGTCTGCTTCTGATCAGACAGCAAGAGTGAAATCCTAGAGTGGCCTCTGCTGTTTGTCCACTTCCATCAACAGTCCAGCAATGGCAGTTAATTGATGTCCTTTAGGGCTTTTTCTCTGTGATCAGAGGCAGTTAAGGACTGTACAGAGATTTTAGCTCAACTCTAGCTGTGCTCTTTCTTTACCAGAAACCCTTCCAAGAACCTTTTATTCTTCCATCAGTTAGGCGGCACCAACAGTCATGTGAAAAGAAAAGGTGGGAGGTCAGCGGGAATGGAGGAACAGACAGAGAGGCATGTAAAGGGGATGAAATGCTAGTCTTGCAGGAAAGAGGCTGACTCACAGCTATTCTTTCAGACAACACATAGCAGCTGCTAATTCAGGCTATTCAGCCGGGGCTTACGGTATCACAGCAAACACTGGCACTCACAGGAGAGGAAAAACCCTGACAGGCATTTCACTCTAACAACTCTCTATCTCTATATTTGTTTATCCATATGTCACTTTATCTATCACTCTATTTTCTGTTTCTGCATTTCAATTAGATATTCACAAGCCCTGTCTCTCTCCAAGTCGTCTCACGCTCTGCACTCACTCTAAGGGCTCCACAGAGACTCTGATCTGCTGGGTTTTTAGTGATTTGTTATTCATTGAGAGAGGTCACGCACCTCTTTTCATCCAGAAGCACAGCTGCTGGAGAATGTTCTGGGACTTTTATTAAATTACCTGACTTGCATGTCTTGAGTCAAAGAGCGGAGTAGAGTAGGATCATCTTGCCTTTACTCACTCTGCCTAGGAATGAGTGATAAAATTTCTTAAAACCCCAAGCACACTCTTTTACTCTGTTCCTATTTTAATGGTTTGCATTTGTATTTGTACAGCACTTTTCAATGTCACAGTGTTTGGCTGAACTTAACTTGCTCTGCATAGTTTCGGAGACCCTACTGTTATTTTAAAAATTAATATTTCTTAAAGTACCAAGTTAGAAGTTTCTCTGTATCAGTGCAATCCACATCGTTTTTCAGCAGCGGAGTTACACTGCATCTACTGGAAATTTAGGACAATGGCAAAAGAAATATGCTTTAGTGGCAAATGTGGTTTCGAGGCCTGGTTTGTAAGTCAAATGTATTTGTATAGGACTTTTCACAAAACACATTTAGGCAATTAGGGTTGGGAAATATGAAATAAACCAAAATTTGTTCAGACACCTTCAAAATTTCTCACATTAACAGTTTTTTTGCTATAGTTTAGAAAATGGTATTAAAATATGACAAGAACTATGAGCTAAACTGAACAAATTCATCTTGATAATGTCAGATAAACTATCATAGAAAGGTATGTAACAAAACATGGCCAGGTCAAAGTGTCAACTCAAATTTTTGGTCCCAAATTTGTATTAATTTTACTAAATTTAATGTATAAATTAATGTATAAAATGTATTTAATGTATAAATTTGTATTAGTCCACTGTATGAACTATTTTTGGGTATAATATGTCACAGTTTACTTTATTTTGCTATCCTCACTTACATAAATGAATTATAGTGTCCTGCACCTACTAAAAGAAAAATATCAAAAATTATATCTTGTGTCTGAATAATTTTAGGTTCGACGGTATTAATGATCCTCTGAATTCAGATCTTTCAATTAAACATTTAAATATTTTAAAACATTAAACATAAAAATACTTATCTTTTATTGAGTTATCCTTACGGGCTGCGTACACACCCACACACAAAACAAACATACAATACAACCACTGGGAGAAAAAAGAGTTACTGATTGGAATCAGTCTGAAATACTGCCCTTAATAACTTGTAATTGTAAAATATTGCTTTCATATTTAAGCAAACCATTATAACTGAATTCAGCTCAATTCAACTCAATCAAAATCACACTGAGAGCTTGAGAATCCAAATCAAATTGGGAAATCTGTGTCAATACTCGGCCTTACCCAACACTGCTCAATCTATGTCACTTCTTGTGTTCCAGTAGATTAAACATTTAGTTAATGTGGGGGCAAGTCTAATTGTGGAAGAATCTGCAATAGCTGAACTTGATTTCAAATAACTTTTACAGGGTGTTAAAAGTTTTTCACAGCTCTGTAAAATATCGATTTACATACAAAAGCTGGTAGCCATCTATGGAAGGTTATACAGCAGGCTTGGTCAACATGAGGCTTGCTGTCCAAATCAAGTCTGTTATTAATTTTACAACCCTTAATTGAAGATGGCATAGCTGCAGTGTTTTCACTGAGCTCAAAAAGCACTCAGCGGTTATCAATTAGTGAACTACGACCCATATTCAGAGCATTTTTTGGCCATTAATCAGGTGCAGCAGTTTCCCAACCATGAACCCCCACAGTTTAGGTGCATCTATTTGATGTCTTATCCAATCAAATATGTTCATGCTACGGTCAAACCTGTAGACATGTGATAAGATGAGATGTTGATGCTATGACTCAAGGGCATCAACTGTACATTTCCTTGGTATCACCATCCTCTGGCACTTATTGCAGTAAATAAGCAGAAAAAAATGTACTGCTAGAATGAGACCACATTGTTAATGAGACCACATAGGTAATATTTAATTGTACAACAGTATTGAAAGTAGTTGGTTATTCTTACACAAGGTTAATGAGAATATTTTATTAATAGTACAGCTACGTACTCGAAATAATTACAAATGGTGTGGTTGAAACCAGGATGCATAATGTAATTCGACCTGAGTGAAAGAGGTTTAATGGAAAGGCAAAGCTTTAGTAAAAAAGCAACAGGGAGTTTGTGGTCTTGCCTGATGGCCTAATGGCCTAAAGTAAAGAAGAAGAGCAGGAAAAAAATAATATACCTCCAGAAGGGCACATGCATCAGTAACAATCCTCTTTTATCCTGTCCTTGACATCCACGACAGTGCGCAAAGGCCTGCAACTCATCATTGTCAATGTTTAAGTCAGGACTGCAAAATGACCCTTTTGCTATGGGGGTTGGAACACGGAAGTGTAGATCATTTCCAACTCTAAAGATATCCATTCTGATCTTATATCCACTACAAAAGTTTTAGGTTGGTCAAATTGTTTAAATCTTTTTTTTTAAAAGTTATGTTCACCAAGGCTGCATTTATTTGAGTAAAAAAAACATTGTTAAATCTTAATACAAATAAATTAACTATTTTCTATTTAAATATATTTTAAAATTCAATTTATTCTTGAGATGGCAAAGCTGAATTTTCAGCAGCCAATACTTTAGCATTACATGATCCTTCAGAAATCATTCTAATATGCTGATTTGGTGCTCAAGTAAGATTTCTAATTAACATCCCAGCTGAAATGAATAGAAATTTGTTTGATAACAGATAGTTTAAAAGATCAGACATTTACTGTCCATTTTACTCTCTTTACTGCCAATTTTAATCAATCTAAAGCATCCTTGCTAAATTAAAAATCTTACTGGCCCCAAACTTTTTAACAGTAGTACATATGAGCAATATCAGATGAGTAGACGTGAGATATGTATATATATATATATTGGTACTGCTGAGCCCAAGCCTCTGTTACTAACTCCAAAATGTCACTTTAGAACTAGTAAAGAAGGAACATTGAGTTGCTTCATTTAAGCTTATTTTATTTATAAAGTATTATGAGAGAGAGATGGACTGGGCGAGTGTGATTACTTGCATCTGATACAGCATTCATTCTTCAGATCGGTCTCGTATTCACAATAAACATGAGACTTTGCCAAAACTATTTTCTCTGGAACAAATAATAGATCAAATTATATTTCATGTGTAACCACTACGGAAACATCAGTGCCAGCAGTAAATTCCAGAAGATCTGGCCGAGGTGAGGTGCTCTTTTGTGGGTTTATGACTGCAGAATCGTCCACTGACGATCTGGAGCTCTCATGTCCAAAAAAGTTATCTTTATTAACAAGCTGCATATTTGAACTATAAACAAGTACATTCTCACCTAGAAACCTCTTAAAACTACATTCCGTGACACAAAAACAGTAATATTTATAAAATTGTAGTGGATTTGGCCATCCGCCATGACACTCACACTCGCTATAAGAAGTACCGCAAGAGGAGAGTTTTGATATAGCATTCCTATTAGCCAATCAGATTCCAGGATCAGAAAACTGTTGTTTAATATATGTATATGTATATATGTGTGTGTGTGTGTGTGTGTGTGTGTGTGTGTGTGTGTGTGTGTGTGTGTGTGTGTGTGTGTGTGTGTGTGTGTGTACCTGGTATTCATCACATTGTGGGGACCAAATGTCCCCACAAGGATAGGAATACCAGTAAATTTTGACCTTGTGGGGACATTTCTCAGGTCCCCATGAGGAAACAGGCTTATAAATCATGCACAATGAGTTTTTTTGATGAAGTAAAAGTTTGCACAATCTCCTGTGAGGGCTAGGTTTAGGTGTAGGGTAGGTGTAGGGCGATAGAAAATACGGTTTGTACAGTATAAAAACCATTACGCCTATGGAATGTCCCCATAAAACATGTAAACCAGTGTGTGTGTGTGTGTGTGTGTGTGTGTGTGTGTGTGTGTGTGTGTGTGTGTGTGTGTGTGTGTGTGTGTGTGTGTGTGTGTGTGTGTGTGTTTGTGTGTGACCCTGTACCACAAAACCAGTCATAAGTGTAAATTTGTCAAAAATGGGGTTCTTACGTCATCTGAAAGCTGAGTAAATAAGCTTTCCATTGATATATTGTTTGTTAAAATAGGACAATGTTTGTCTGAGATACAACTATTTGAAAACCTGGAATCTGAGGGTGTAAAAAAAAACTAAATATTGAGAAAATCGCCTTAAAAGTTATCCAAATGAAGTTCTTAGCAATGCATATTACTAATCAAAAATCAAGTTTATATATATTTATGGTAGAAAATTTACAAAATATCTTCATGGAACATGATCTTAACTTAATATGCTAATGATTTTTGGCATAAAAGAAAAATCAATCATTTTGACCCATACAATGTATTTTTGGCTATTGCTACAAATATACCCGTGCTAATTAAGACTGGTTTTGTGGTCCAGGGTCACATATATATATATATATATATATATATATATATATATATATATATATATATATCTATAATTTGTTTCTTTGTGAATGTACACATATATAGAAAAAGGGAGAGGGAGATTAGTAGATATACAAATGACCAGACAGACGGACAGACAGACTGACAGACAGATAGAACTAGCCCTTGAAAGAAAGTAGCAGAAAAGTTCTGCTGTATAGCGACTATACTGTACCATTCAAACGCTTTTAAAAAGCAGTGAGCCTAATCTTGTACAAGGAAAGGAACAGTGCAGACTGTTCTGTGGTAAAATAAAATGTGTGGGATCAGAGCAGATAACATTTCCTCTTTACTCCTGAAGAATAGTTTTACAGGTCTGCAGGGGAATGCATTACAAAAAGACTCTGTAGCAGATATATTGTCACCACAATATTTTCAATGCTTGGGGGTTTATAGGTAACCATGAATACCATATAATATATAGATGATACTGCCAAGCCCATGTTTGATAATGGAAGAAGAGCAGCTGGGTGCTGATCAACCATTCATTCAGATGATAAATAGAGCACACAGCTGAGATAACTGGAAAAATGCGCTAAAATCCCAAAAAGCACCTGGGTGTGAACACGCATACATGCACACACAGTGAGGATTCAAACCCCTGCTATGCAAGTAATCTCTAGACCTCTCCGCGATACAGCATGCCAGCCCACCATCCTATACACCCCCACAGCGAATGTAATCCAGCTGAGATTAGATGCGATTCACAACACACCCAATCACGCACACACACACACACACACACACACACACATACATCCAAAATACACACCCACTCACAGCATGAGCTATACTGTGCTTTACAGGGCCAATCTTTAGCTTCAGGAAGGGATAACTGAGGTGACAGTTTCATCTCCTCTCATAGGTGCCTTGCACTCACCTGAAACAAGAGCTCACTGGCTCACCTTAAAGGCAGAGTTCACTAATTAAAATTCTACCATTGTCTTTCACCCTCATGTTAATCATGAAGACTTCTGCCAAAAATGAAAGGGTTTTTTGATTTAGTTCAGCAATTGTGCCGCTTGAGCTACTGTACGTGATCTGATTAATGAATCTTATAAATATTTTAATCAAAAGACAAAAACTATGTCTAAAGCAACTGTGTAAAGCAACTTTCTTCCATGACACAAAAGAAGAAATTCAATTAAATGTCCAAGTTGGGCTTTTTAATATAGAATATTTTTTTATATATTACATATTTGGGGTCAGTAAGATATTATTTTTTTGTGTTTATTTATATAAACACAACTACCACATTCAAGGCCCAGTAAGGTAGTAAGGACATCATTAAAATAGTCCATGTAAAGAGCAGGTCATATGTTTTTTTTTTTTAAATGTCCTAATATTTTATTGGAGTCCTTTAAAACAGGTTTAAGGTCAGAAAATTTTCCCAGAATATACATTTATACATAGAGTCATTTGTCCATGATTTTGAAACATCTCGTTCAAATCAGCTTTGACCATAATGTCTGTAAACCCCTCCCTTCCATAAGACTATTCTGCTCTGATTGGTCAGCTGGCCAAGCCTGCTGTGATTGCCACAGAGAGGAGTACTTTAGCGCTAGCCGTGGTTGTTTTTGATGTCACGGGTTGAAGTGATCCTTATTTACCAGGGAAACCGAATTTACAATGGGAACCCTGACAAAAAGCTCCAATCCATTCTTAAAATAATGATTACATTAATGACTACATTGATTGACACCTTCTTAGGAAATAGTGGGTTCACAGTGAATTATCAGAACTATTTCAGCAAGACAGTAATATGGTGGTTTACTTGGAAACCTAAAGCTGCACTAGGTATAGGCCTACATAACATAAGAACAAAAAACTTTGCTTTTGACCACTCAATTGAGAATGTACACTTAAAAATTATTTTAACCACCGATTCTTTACATCATCAACTTTCGGCAATGAAAACAAAAACTTGTTTTCACAGCGAAAGCAAGCAACATACTGTAGCATCTTCTCGACATGTTGTAAACACACTAACTAGCGGAAGTATTTGTGGACAGGTCAGACTCTTCGTATTTTGAGGCAGGCGGGGATTATGCTAATGTGTTACAAAAAGTTACGTAGATCGGTATCAGGCAAAATATTCTAAAATATAACGACTTAGTAAAGGCGATTGTGAGTCGATATCAATATCTTTATGTATAATGCACTTTTTTGATTAACAGCTTTGCATTGACTGTTTACATTGAAGGACAGCTACGTTACAAACTGCAAAAGATTTATTTTTCGAAAACACATATGACCTGCTCTTTAATGTTATGAAGCTACGAGATTACTATTTGTGCATTAAGAAAACAAAAATAACGTAATAACCTTAACTTAATTTTATTCCGAAGATAAACAAAGGTCTTAGAACGACATGAGGATGAGTAATTATTGACAGTATTTCAATTTTTGGGTGAACTATCCCTTTAACATTTGAAGGGTTCTTAATCAAACTCAGTCCAAAGAGCCTAAAAAAAACTTTTGACATATCTGACAACGATCTGAATATCTTTACTTGAGAAATAATTAAAAAACAGCATAAGGATACAGATGCACACCAGAAGAACCTTCAACACAAACACATGCATAAATTCAGCCCACACCTCCACCAACCACACACACCTCCATCAGCAACACTTACTCTTATGCTCGCGCCTCACGTCAAAGAATAGACAAAAGTTTAGATGCCTCTGAATATTTTAGTTGTTCTCTGCACTATTTAGGGAGTTTATCTGAAATATTCATCGGTTTAATCAAATTTTCCTAAAAAAAGTGTTAAATATTTCAAGCAGCAGTGAAATCCATTAGAGGCCCTTTAATAGTATCTAGGGAACATGTATATGTGTCAGGTGGGTACCTGCTAGCTGAGGGTTTAAATGGACACCAATGCCACATAATCACAGGAGAGAGACATTATTATGAACAGTTCAGATCACAGACATACACTTATTACAAATTTATACGGTTTTATTCACTATGCGTTTTCACAGTATAAATATATGATGGATTTTTTCCATAGTTCTTGCACTATGCAAAAAGCATAAAACACTAAAATAAAATAAAATGTCAATTTTTCTGCAATTTAAAAAGAGTCTTTGTCTCACACACACAAAAAAATCTAGTATCTAGTGAAAGCTACATAATATGATGGAAAACCAAGGAAAAAATCAAAACATCTCACAAGGGGGTCATTAAAAGTCTATTATGTTTAAAAGTGCTTAAAATACACCTATTCAGCTCTAAAGGGTTCATAAAAAGGGTAGGATGCCATTATGCAGTGTATGGTGCAGTTTTTAAAGCACCCCTGAGGTTTCAGGAGCGGGTGATGGCGAGCCGGATGTGCATTCTGCCCTCTCAGCCGATCAATTCCCAGGCTAATGTTCCTCTCTCTTTTGTGGCATATGCCTCCCTCTCTTTATGACTTCTACTTCTCGCTCTCTCTCTCACTCTCTCTGTCTCTCTTAGGCTGAACTTGTTAAATATTCATAATGCCTCAATCTCAGAGCTGTGTTTATAGAGGCTTGTCCAAAAGTGATCCAGTGTGACAGAGTTCACTGTTTCTAAAGAGTTCTCTTCATTGTGTGTTTGACCTAGAGGGCCCCTATTGAAATAACTAGGTAGCCACATCACTCTACTATTGTTTTACAACAGATGTTCTTGGGACAATGTCTGAATTCATAGCAGAACAGGAATAGTTTTCAACTCTTTGGGGACAAGACCAACATACACACTAAAGCCTCACTGCCAGTGATTTTATCAGAGGTCACCTGGTTGTTGCATTGTTGGCAGCTATGTGAGTAGGCATTCAAGTCACTGGATGCGCTAGGGATTTGCTAAACTATATCGACTAGTTAGTGGGTTATGTCAACCATTTAGTATTAAAGAAACCTGAAAAATAAGGTTCCACGAGTCAAAATGTTGTGAAAAGTTAAAATACTTTAACATTGAAATTTTACTAAGATCTGTATGAAAGCCGATGGAAAACAACATATTATCAATGTTGATTCCATCTGCAAAATCAAAGGAAAATTCAACAGTGATTCAACCTTGATCCATGATGTTAATTCACCAACAAAAATGTTGAAATGAAGAAGTTTCTTAAAGGATGTTCACACAGAACACATTCTTGCATTCCAAAACTGCTAGACGAACCCCCAAGACACATTTTAAAAACTACTCAACTCAACTATTTTTAGCATGACACTGAGAGATGCTAAAACTGAGAGATGTTACAGACTAATGATTTATTACAGACAATATTTGACTGATAAAGAGTTAACAGATACTAAATAATAGCTATAAGCTTTATTGTACATAACAACTGTAAAAAAAAAACCTGATCTCATGACGAAAACGTACTTTTAGGAACATTTAGCAAGAAGTAAAATACAGTACATACCACCATGTACGTTTCGTTACATATTTGATGTGAAATGTCTACTTAGTGGCACTAAAAGAGTGTTCTTTTTTTTCCCCGGAACAGATGAACATACATATGGTACATTTTGTAGGTTTTGTACATGTTACCGCAGTTCTGACTTGAAATGTCGGTTGAGTGGAGCTATAACTCTAATGCTCTATGACGTTTTAAAATAATGTACCATCTGCACTACACCTAAACCTTTCCAATAATATGAACAAAATATGTGACATAAAAAGCAATCGCAAGCATGTAGTTTTAGTTTGTTTTTTTAGCATGAGTCACGTTTTTCACGGGATTCGTACAAAAGGATTCCACATCCTAAGTCCAATTTTGGTTGGAAACTGCATTTACAAAACAGATGATTTGAAGTATAGCAGCAACTCGAAATTTAATACTTAATGCAGTGTAGCAGCGGTACCTTAAAGGGGAAAATATAGTGCCGTAAATTCTCAGAGGTGGTTCCTTTACAGTATGGCAAAAATATTATTTTTCACAAAAAAGTCATATGGGTTAGGAGGGTTAACTTTTCCTTTTATCATTCATGTTGTCAAAATGCTGTTTGAATGAGCAATATCACGCGAGTAGATGTGAGAAATGGCTGTATATCGGCACTGCTGTAGGTAATTACAGCGTGCTGATATATAGCCATATTTCATGTCTACGAGTCTATATTACGTTTATACAACAGTTCTACGGCACGAGTGTGTAAATACTAGTGGTGGGCCGTTATCGGCGTTAACGTGCTGCGTTAACGTGAAACTCTTATCGCGCGATAAAAAAAATATCGCCGTTAATCTATTCTCAAATTTGGGTTGGGAGCTGGGTCTAAACTACGCAAGCTATGATGACTTTCACCTTGATAGTTTAACGCGGATGTATACCAAAGACTATAGAATATGGTCGCGCGTTTATGTCTCCTCCGCCAAAACACAGACGGGATCACGTCCTCCTCCATTCATAAAAACCGAATCTACTATAGCGAAAAGCCACGTAAATTCGTCGTTTTTTGGATTCATAAATCAAATGTTGGTCAGTCACTTAATTCAAATCGCGATATGGACTAGTGTATGTGAAAACTGAAATGTAAAAAAGACCGTTTTAATATGAATCCGATATGTTCCGTTTGCCTAGCTGTATGTATGCATTGCGGAGACGAGCTTTTACTACACGCATACTGAAACACACGTGACGCTCCCGGTAATTTTTGGCATTTTCATCTCACATGAACAGATAAACTCAATCTCCCAAACTGCTGTGAGTGTCACTTTTACCGTTTCATTTGAGAAAACTAGCATCATATCATACTGTATGACACAGAAACTTCACGGCAACCTGTCAAAATAAAAGTACGGTGTAACATGTAATGGGCTGGGTAGGTGTTGACGTTAAAAAAAACACAATCTAATAGGGAGAAAAAATAATTTCATTGTTAGTTAGTTAGTAAACACAAGTACATCTAATTGAACATAATTTATTTTCATCAACAAATTATCATAGAACAGCTTTATGAGCTTTATGATCCATTCTCAAAGACTTTAAGTCATTATTTGGGTAGCACACATATTCTGAATGCCTTCAGCAGAATTCAAATTAGCCATTTTAATCTAGATTAATCTAGATTAATTCCAAAATTTAATCTAGATTAATCTAGATTAAAAAAATTAATCTATGCCCACCCCTAGTAAATACATAAGAAACAACAGCGGCGTGTCTTTAAAAAATCTCTTTTGTGCAGAACTACTTCTTTCCGCCACGGATTCAAATTTTTGTTTAACAGTTTGACAGCTGAGCACAAGCCTACATTGCTAATTCCAAAACGTCACTTTAGAACTAGTAACGAAGGAATGTTGAGTTGCTTCATTGAAAACTTATTGTATTTACTGTATTAAAAGCTCACTGTATTATGTAGAGTTTTATAATAGAGATGGTCTGAGCAATCGTGATTACCTACATCTGATCAATTTTAATATTCACAATGTAGTTTGAATGTCTGCTGAGACAGTGTTTTCTTTGTCATTAGGTTAGCATCCTTAATATCATCTGTTAAGTAGAGGTCGACCGATGTATCGGTTTTGCCGATTAATCGGCACCGATAGTTGATTGGCCGAACTATCGGTTATCGGCAAAAATCCTTGCCGATAGTTTTTCCGGGTTGCGTTCTTTGCTGAAGCGGCTCACGCTCTGCTGTCATGGAGTATGAGAGATTAAGCCCTAGACCAATGTTTAATGCCAGGATTGTTACCATATATTTGTATTGATTTATATCCAGCTGTTCATATTCTTAGCCAGCAAGTTGCAGGTGTAAAGACATGAGAAAGCAAACTGTGTTCATTCAGCCGACAAAATCAGTCACAGCGCGCCATAGTTTTACATTACACATCTTTCCTACATCGTTCATAAAGACTTGACCCTGTGCTGGAAAATTGAGTATTGTGCATTTAAGCAAACTATTTGTATTTCTGTAGCTCTAATTAAGTCTGTATGCTTAATACAGAGCTATAATTTATGTTTTAGCCTTTTCTTCAGGCCGTTAAAGCATGGTGAGTTTGCATCTTGTTACGCGCTTTATTTCACAATGCCATTTTCCTGTTCCTATTTGATTTTAATAACTGATCAACAAAAATATCTATTAAAAATGAAGATAAAAATAATACAAAACGAAATTCGTTAAAGAAGGGATTTTCCACAAATAAAAACGTACGAAGTTGTCAAAAATTGTGTCTGACCCTCTCCAATTCTCCTGGCGTATTGCCGTCCAATTCATACCACGTCCTTTATGACATTTACAAATTACACAAACTTCTTTCGTAATTAACATATTAAACTGAAACAAAACAAAACAAAAACAAATAATATTTTAACAAATGTAAAACAGAAAAGAAATTGTTTCTGAATATAGATCGCACTTTCTCTTTCCGTTTCATGCTTAAACTAACCTTTGCCGCTTTTTTGATCATTCTTGAAGTAAACATTTGCCCGTTTGGTGATTAAATAAACTGTTTTAGATCTATGCTTGAACTAAACAACGCGTCCTGTGTGTGTGATACCTGCAAGTTGTCCGCGCAACACAGCGCTGCACTTTTGTTCGGTTTCATTAAAGGGTGGGTGAAAAATAGATTCTCCGACGCAATCCTCTCTTCAATGAGCGTGTGTTTTTCCCGCATATGGCACGCGTGCGCGCCAGAAACGCGGCTGGCTTCATTGCACAGAATTTCCACAGTGAGCTAAGTGTGTATTGTTTGACAGTGTGAGCTATCAATCGCAGTTTTTGACTTTACATGTGCCTTCATTTCTGCCGTTTATAATGCAGTACTTAGATGCACTGACAGACTTTCAATTGCTCTTTGTGTTTGTCCGTCCTAAAAAGCTTGATTGCAGATGCAGTTAAATGCACTTGGATTTTCAAATACTTTTATACGAAACTGATGTACACACAGTCAGTTATGTTTTCAGAGCAGGACAAAACATCTGATACATCGAAATAGATCTGTGCATTCGTTTGAATGCAGCCTGTTAAAGCCGCCTCTGTCTGATCTCATCAGTAATAATCAAACGAAAAAGAAAAAAACTATTTCTGTAAACTTGCCGACACTTAAAGAACACTAATTTTAAATAAGTAATTATTTTAAAAAGCAGCCTGCTTATATAATAAAAAAATGTTAAAATTTAAAGATTCCCACCCCTTTACAATGAGCCCATTTGTAACATCAACTAAGATTGATGAAAGCTGTAGAATAGAAGTGTTGTTCCTTGTTAGAGTGTTAATTTCAACATTTACTGATATATTGTTAAATTTCGAAGTTCATTTTGTTAACATTAATGAACTATGAAATAACTTTAATGATCAATTTATAATTACTATTAATATTTTTATTCATTTACAAAGTATGGTTTAGTATTCATTTTTTTAAATAGTAGAGCACTATTTTAGTTGGCCTTCAATATCCATTTTCAAAAACTATCGGTTAATTAATCGGTATCGGCCAGCGTGGTCCAACCTAGCTATCGGTATCGGTAAAAACCAATATCGGTCGACCTCTACTGTTAAGGGTGATTTCGGATGACAGCACTGCTCAGTGCATTTGTTAGCTGCTACAAGCTGTTGAAACTAAAAATAACTTCCGTTTCTAATTTTTTTGTATAAAAGTCTTTACTGCTGACTCTTAAAACAGTCTCTTGTCGCAATCTAACAATGTAACGGCGGAACAATGTAACTAAAATCACTATGACAAACACGCACCGTTTCTTAATACTAAACACTTTTAAATACTACTATTATTTATATAAAATATTATTTAATAAACAACGACAGACATTATAAAAGTTGCTAGGCAATTTAGTCAAAATTACACAGGCAACACTGAATTTATTTTTGCCAAAACGATTTGCTCTGGAACCGATAATAGATTAATAGAATGCCCGTTAGATTTGCCCAAAACAAATCATATCTCATGTTTAACCACTACAGAGACATCAGAGCCACTGGTAAATTCTAGAAGATCTTCAAAGTGACGTTATCTTTATTAACAAACTGTATATTTGAACTATACTGCCCTCCAAAGGCAAAGTGCAGTAACTACGTGAACACTGAAACTGAGAAAAATGCCTTTAAAGTTTTTACAACAGCTAGTCAAACATGTTGACACTCTCGTTTCTCTGAACGTTTCTCTGAAACGGGACCAAAATTAAACCAGGAGACTTTGCCACGAGACAAAACAGTTGTCACAAAGTCCATTTTAAGCCTTAACTCAATTTTGACCAAATGTGTAGTTACTGCGCTTTGCCTTTGGAGGGCAGTATAAGCAAGTACATTTTACCTGAAAACCTCTTAAAACTACATTCCCGTGACACAAAAACAGTAATATTTAAAAAATGATACTGGATTTGGGTGTCCGCCATGACACTCGCTGTAAGAAGTACCGCAAGCAGAACAATACGATTACAAACTGTGAAGCAGCTCTTGGAGCTCTGATATGCTCTAATATCACACTCCTATCAGCCAATCACATTCGAGGACCAGAAAGAACTGTTGTATAAAGCTAAATGATTTCCTGTTATTTTGTCACAGTATAAAAGAGATTTGGCACAACAGAATCATGGAGATGACACATGTGAGGCCTTCAAGACACTTTATCTTCAAAACAACAACAACAACAACAACATAAAGCTCATCCAATGGGTAGGCCCTTTCCATTTTCTAACTTAGAATCTTATTATTTGTTCATTCTTCTTTACTCTAAGTCTTCAGCGCCACTACGAATCTGAAGGAAAGTCACGGCAGCTGGGATGAGATTAGGACAGCAGTCTCGCCAGAGTCTCTTCACTTCAAGTGAACAGTCTTGGCTTTACATTCAGAGTCTTGCAGTTTAGACATGCCGCCATTGGGAGAAGCCATCTGATCGACATGGAAAATTACCAACCATAGATTTTTAATGAGGCACTTGAGGACAGCCTAATCTGAAACCAATGATTCCATAATACATCAATAATAGCCCTGGCAAAAGTGGCACATCCTTCAAAAAATGCTGAATCATTTAGTGATGTGCCTTTATCTGGAAACACGCCAATACCAAAAGTAATAATTAACTAAATCAAATTCATCACACACCAAAAATAAATTTTTAATTAACAATTCATTAAAATTACAAATGCATGGGTTTCAACGTCGACATCTTTCACACAAGCAAACATGCTTCTGTGTAGCATTTCATCTACAGTGTATATGGTGAGGGAGGGCGAACTTTCTAAATGGTAGATACTGTTTGCACCAAGTATAAATAGACACGGTCAAAATATAGTTATGTAAGAAATATTATACAAGAAATATTCTTGTATAGAGTTATACAATACATAGGGTGACCATACGTCCTCTTTTACCCGGACATGTCCTCCTTTTCGGCTATAAAATTATGTCCGGGGGGATTTTGTAAAATATCATAAAATGTCCGGGTTTTTTACCTCATTTCACTGACCGTCATTAATTCAACACTTTAAACACAGCCACTGCCCACCGGCATTATTCTGAGGTACCTGTCTGATGACGTGAAAGACCCAGTTGTCAAAACAAAACAAACGAGGAGCTGCTCTGCAAGAGCTGTGTGTCACTAACATGCCGAAACGCAAATGTAGTTTCACAAGACGAATTGCAAAGAGAAGAAAAGAAAAAAACTAAGAGAGATGATATTTTTTACAAGGCAATAAGGTTTTGATATAAGATTCAGTTCAAACAGAAAGAGAATTTAAGTAAATGTGTGATTCCTAAAAGCGCTTTGTCATTATTGAGCACTTGGGTACTTTTGCTGAATAACGAACCGGTGGGGGGGGGGGGGGGGGGGGGGTCCTCTTTTTGGATTCTCAGAATATGGTCACCCTAACAATACATATCTGTTATATAGAAACAAAATATGTGTTAGATATATTGAACTAAATAATAAACCACACTTTTTTCATTTACAGTCCATACGCTACTATGTAAGCCCCATCCACATCCAATTCTACTCAAATACAACATAAAAAAGCTAATTTTGTTTAATCAGTTAACCATTGCTACAGATACAGATACACAAAGTGGCTCTGTCTCAATGTGATGGTATCAAGACGTATTTTCATTTTATCGTTTCATTCTAACTTTACGAAAAAGTGTAGGAACAATTGAAACCACATTTATGCAAAACACTGCATACTTTGGGTGGCCTTATAACCTTGTTAAGCTTAAATTTTATGGATAGACTGATAACTCATCTTTAATATATTTCATCATATTCAGTGATGTGTTATAACTCAGTATAACAAACAAGCATATGTACAGCTGGCTGATGAGAAGTCTGTAATCTGGGTCTCTATAAAAGGAATTTATATTTGAACTGGTTTTGAGGATGGCACACTTGGCATTGCTCAGAGATTTTGCTGTGTGCTCTCAGGCAGGCAATAATGCATCTTTAGAGTGTCATGTTTGTTGAGAGTGATGAAAGGATGCAAAGGCCTATTCTCGGTTCAAATACATTAACATTCGAGGTTCAGAATAAGGAACTTTTTTGTGAGAAGTTTTCCTGTGGGTCTAATAACAAAATAACCCACACAATTATTATTGAATAAAATACCAGTAAATTAATCTGCTTGAACAGAACGTCCTTGGATCAATATAAGCACCACTTCCATCAAAGCAAAGAGATCTCACAGTGACTAATAAACGCATCTAGATTCAGTGCATAAGTGTACCTGTGGGATATTTGTGACAACAGCCAAAGAAACTAAAGTACAGCTTGGTTCGTCAAGTGCAAAACTTACCACTTCAGAAATTATTCACCCCCTCAGAAAGAGCTCAGAGGAGAAGAGTGCCAATTTCACCCCTTTTATTGTTCCATACTTCGAAAGTCACTTAAACGGATTAGGGTAAATTACTGATGAACAGCTGGGCTTTGAGGCAGTGGAGGCATCAGTATATACAAGAAATATTTCCTTTAGGGAAGGTTCCATTTTGTTGGTTAAAAATTAAAGTGGGAGCACAAATGTGATTCTGACTTGTACAGAGACTATACATCTATACACATTTCACATTTATCATGCAAATTAATACACATCCATGTAGGCCCAGTATAGCAGGCTATGGCCAAGACAGACTGAGTGAGTTGTAATCTCTGAGAAAACTCTCAATCCTTTCAGGTTAACTACTGAAGTGAACACTTTCATGCCAAATCATTCTGACCTTCTTTGACAAACAGCCCAGGAAAAAAAAATATTTGACCTGCCTCTCTTCTTTCTCTTGCTCTCTCTCTGTAAAAACATTTTAATCCCAATATTCTGTCATGAAAATCTAGATCTCATAGTGAAAAAATTTTTTTTACATGGCACAGCTGATTGTTTTTTTTTTTTTCACATCAGAAGTCAATGAACTTGCTGCTTAACATTCATATACTCGCTATTGCTTGCTGTAGCAGTTTGCAGTGTGCTTTTAAAAACCCTCCACCTTTCCCAGCTCCACCTGTATAGATCTGCTATGGGGTGATTTCATGTATGTTATATATAAGGGGGTTGTTTCATATTATATGTGCAGCAGCAGTATTTCTTACATGCTCAAATCAGCATGTCTGTGGATGTACTGTACTGGCAGTAACAAGTCTTGGTAAATGCTCTGCTGTAGCAGCAGCAGCATGCTAAGCTCTCAGAGTTGTCATGACTAGGGATGCACCGAATGTTCGGCAACCGAAATTATTATAGTAATTATTATAAGTGAAAAGGCCGAATAAATTATACCGAACAATGATGTGGCACAATCAAATAGAGGCTAATGCAGCAAACAAGTTGGCAGTGTGGAAGCATTTAAAACTGTCAGAGAAAGGCGCAAAAATCATTACAAGCACCAACAGCGAGAGACTGTTTAGAACCGAAGAAGGGGGTCTTAAAAATGGCCAAAGAATATTATTTTACTAGCTTATTAGTTTTAAGTTAAATTGTGCTTTGTTGGTAGGCTATAATGTCTACTAGGATGTTAAAAATGTTCAGCGTTAAGTAAATATTTTCAAATTGTTGTTTTTTGATAACACTTTATTTTACAGTTTCTTAACTAGTTGCTTATTAGCATGCATATTACTAGAATATTAGCCATTTAGTACTAATTAAGCACATATTAATGCCTTATTCTACATGACCTTATTCTACATCCCTAATCCTACCTAATACCTAAACTTAACAACTACCTTATCTATTATTATCTATTAATAAGCAGCAAATTAGGAATTTATTGAGGGAAAAGTCATAGTTAATAAGTGTTCCCCATTCTAAAGTGTTACCTGTTTTTTTTTTTTTTTTTTTTTTTTTTTTTTTTTTTTTAAAGCAAGACAAAACTGTAAAAAGCACATTTTGGCTATTTAATTTATGGAATGGTGGAAAAAAATGGCCCAGTGTTTAATCTTGTTCTTGTTCGGCTTTGGCCAATAATTTTAATTTCGGTGCATCCCTATAGTCATGACAGAACTATAATTAAAACATTTGACACGTTTACATTGTAAATATCAGTGTTGTAGTACTCCAGAATAGACTCTGTCTTGGCCTTGTTATTTTGCACTGGGTCTTGACCCGGATTCAACCCTCCTCTTGTAAAAAAAAAAAAGAAAAGTTAATTTAATTAAACTGAATGTACATTTGTAATGTACTTCAAATCTTAAAAGTATATTAAAAAAATCTGTACCTCCAGATAATGTGATATTAATTAAAATAAAGGTTAAAGGAACACTCCACTTTTTTTGGAAATAGGCTCATTCTCCAACTCCCCCCGAGTTAATAAGTTTAGTTTTACCATTTTGAAATCCATTCAGATGTTCTCCTGTTCTGGCGATATCACTTTTAGCATAGCTTAGCATAGATCATTGAATCCTATTAGACCAATAGCATCACGCTCAAAAATGGCCAAGGAGTTTCAATATTTGTCCTATTTAAAACTTGACTCTTCTGTAGTTATATTGTGTACTAAGATCGCCGGAAAATGTAAAGCTGTGATTTTCTAGGCTGATAAGATTAGGAACTACACTCCCATTCCGATGTAATAGTCAAGGAAGTTTGCTGCCATAATATGGCCGAAGCAGGCGGAGTAATATCACGCAGCACCTGAAATTAGTTCCCAGCTAGGTTAGCATTTGCACATGTGCTGTGTGGTATTACTGCGTCTGCTACGGCCATATTACGGCAGCAAACTTCCTTGACTATTACGCCGGAATGGGAGTGTAGTTCCTAATCTTATCAGCCTAGAAAATCTCAGCTTTACATTTTCCGCGGGTATTAGTACACGATATAACTACAGAAGAGTCAAGTTTTAAATAGGACAAATATCGAAACTCGTTGGTCATTTTTGAACGCGATGCTATTGGTCTCATAGGATTCAATGATCTATGCTAAGCTATGCTAAAAATGATATCGCCAGAACAGGAGAACGGCTGAATGGATTTAAAAATGGTAAAACTCAACTTATTAACTTGGGGGGAGTGACTATGTTTCTTAGCACACATAAGTACACAAAAATTGTAATTCATATTAATACCAAATTTAAAGTTTTAACGCACATATTAATGCACATGTAAAGTACTTAATTATAATTTGAATTGTAAATAAAAATGATCCTCGTCTACACTACACAACCGAAAAGCATGTCACATGACCATTCGGGCTGCATACATCATCAAGGATGTCTTTTTTAAGAGTAATAGAGACTGTTATTCCTTGGGGTGTAGAAATACTGTAATTTCTTCATTTTTTTACTTTTTTACTTTTTTCAAATGAGCCTCCAAAATGAGCATGATGTTATTGTTTACATGGTCATCAATGATACGCAAAGCGAATGTGTGGGCAGCCATGCCATTGTTTTCAAAAGGAGTGGTGTAAACAACAGGCGTAACCGTACCAAAAGTTACACATTTTTAAACAAAAATGCACTAATGCACACTCTTAAAAATAAAGGTGCTTCACGAGGTGCTATATAGTGCCCTTTAGAAGCTACAGAAGATACTAAATGGTTCCATAAAGAACCTTTAACATCTGAAGAACCTTTCTGTTTCACAAAAGGTTCTTTGTGGCAAATAAGGTTCTTCAGATTATAAAAAGGTAAGAAAGAAATGGTTCTTTAAAGAACCTTTGACTGAATGGTTCTTTGTGAAACCAAAAATGGTTCTTCTATGGCATCACTTGAAGAACCTTTTGAAGCACCGTTATTTTTAAGAGTGTAAACAGGGCCTTAGTATTCAATATTCTTTGAAGTGTACTATTTCCAAACAAATACTCTGCTAAAAAATTATTTTAAATTGTTTTGTTTTTTCTGACAAGGGTCTTCTGGTCTCGCTCTTGAATTTGACCCAACCTACTCTGACTCAAATGAGTTTGTCTCGAAATAAGTCACTGTTCTACTGTGTTCTTAGCCGCTACAGATCTATGAAAAGTAACATGTTTTTTAAATGGGTCTAAGATCATCAGGGCCTTCCCACAATCTTTCATCCCTTGACAGATGTAACTTTTTAGACACCAAGGTGACTAATTAGGAAGTGTTGTGAAACACAAGACATTTTTTTACCTTACTTTTTTTTTTTTTACAAAAAGTGTCTCTTGACTAACTTTAATACAATGATATTGATCTTGAAACACTTAATGGGCTTACTTTTTACATTACTGTGATTTGTCTACATATTTCTGTCCGAAGGCTTCATATAACATACAAAGGTTCTGTTTAAAATAATTTTTTAGTATTGTTTTCCCTGTTATGTTTTTACCTGGAGGATTCAGCAGACTTTTTTCTTTGGAAACTAAATGGCAGAGAACCAACCAATTGACAAATTGTTAAAAAAAAAAAAAAACACTCTGTAATTTAGCTTTATATTTGCTTGATTACAGAAAGTTCCAAATTCCGACATGTATTCTAAAACAAAATGTTTATATTTATAGGTTTATTTATCTAATATTCAGATTTTATTGCAGCTTTATTGTCAAATTAATAAAAAAGAAAAAAAAAAAACATTAAATATGTTCAAAAATAATCAGGATTGCAGTTGCCATGATTAACTACCCACAGAAAATTTGACTTACAGCATTCTTTTAATGTCTGCTTCTGCTCAGATGAAAAGTTTGCACATTTTTGCACTACCGTAGCCAACCACAGGCAAGTTCATTGTGTGCATAAACACACAATCAGAGTCATATTAATCAGTAAATTTGCTTATAGGCCTATCAGTAATAACAAACTTCATGTTGCACTGCTCACTTGCAATACACCCATGAGCAAACCGCACAGCAAAACTATAAAAATTCCCATTATAATCAACAATCGTAGACACAGTTTAAAGCTTTTTTGCTTTTTGTTCATGAGAGTCAAGAACTCAAATGTCAAATTATAAGCAATAACAGGGTCTGAAAGTGTCTGGCTGTCATTCAGCAGTTAATAACCGTGTCTCTGTTTGGATGAGATCAGAGTGTGATGTGAGGGGCCAGAGATACGGACCCATTCTGTGATAAGTCTAAAAATGGCTCTTGATGGAGCTGCCACATTACCATGCAGGCTTGGCGTCTTCATTCGCTGCCACTACAGCAGACAAAGGCTGAAGTGTGTTCCCTGCCAAAACACAGACTTCAGCTGACCTGCTGCTGTCTGACACCCTGTGCAATCCACTGCGTTCTAACAACCTCCAAACTCTGAGAAGGTGATTATGCGATTATCAAACCTGCACCTTCTTTTAAACACCCCAGTGAATTTTTATTAAGCACATTCCATGCTCTTAAATTCCTCATTGATTTCTAAAGTGGATAAACACTTACAATAAGGTCTCAGTGAGATATACAGAACGTTACAACACATTCACAACACCCCCACACCAATCCACCCACTCATTTTTCCCTCCTACACCCTTGCTCTAGCACAAAAGTTAACAAATGAAACTGGAAAACTACTCAGCCAATGTATCATACACAGGGGGGAGTCGTGTCTTAGGCTGCAACTTCCTTCTCATTAGCTTAATGGAGTTTGAGGCCTCAGACTCAGTAGAAACAGCATGTAAAGCGACATACGAGAGACGACTGGTAGTTTGGATGTAATTGCATGACTAGTTCTTCTTCCATTAATAAGACACTACATGTATGTGGGCTGCATCATGTGCAATACACTGTGTACAGTAACATGAAGGGAGAACCTGGAAATGCATCCTTTTAATTCACAAAAAAGTAGCCCAGTATTTTTACCTTTTGAGACTGCCTGCACTTTTATAGACTTTTAACAGTATTTGTGATTTTCGAAATGGGGGAAAGCATGATGTGCAAAAAAAGGCATTTGAAAACATTATTTTTGTAGGTCTGTTAGGTAACACTAGTAGTGCAGAAACTGAATACTACAGCTTCAGAGGGATAGTTCACCCAAAAATAAAAATTCTGTCATTAATTACTCACCCTCATGTCATTCCAAACCGTAAGACCTTTGTTCATCTTCGGAACACATATTAAGATATTTAATGATGAAATCCGAGAGCTTTCTGACCCTGCATAGTCAACAACACAACTACCAACGTTCAAGGCCCAGAAAGTTGTCCATGCGACATCAGTGGTTCAACCATAATGTTATGAAGCTATGAGAATACTTTTTGTGTGCAAAGAAAACAAGAATATTGACTTTATTCAACAATTTCTTCTCTTCCATGTCAGTCAGAACGTCCATCTCTCATTGTTGATTGTCTGTACAAGGCTGAGCATGAAATAGAGAGTCATTCCCTCTCTCACTAGGAAGACTATTTTACATCTTCTTCTGATTGTAAACAAAACACAGCACACCTGGGTGACTATTTTAGTTTTCTTTGTGCACAAAAACTATTCTTGTAGCTTCATAACATTATGGTTAAACCACTGATCTCACATGGTCTATTTTAACAATGTCCTTACTAACTTTCCGAACCTTAAATGTGTCACTTGCGTCACTGTCTATGCCGGGAAAGCTTTTGGATTTCTTTAAGAATTATTCACTCAAGAATTTAGGTCATCCAGATACTTTTCACCTACTATTTATAATTACTATGAATTCAGACATACTACTTTTTTGCCATACTTTTTTTCACATACTATATTTAATGTCTGTTGGACTGTTCAGACAGAAAATCCCACTGTTTATAGGTGTTTTGGTCACTGCATTGTCCCACCAATTGATTTAAAAAAAAAAAAAAGAAGAGCATTTAGAAAGACAGAGGGTATATTACCTTGCTGGAAGATTTGGTTTTGCTGCTGTGGTTGTTGTTGGTGGAGAGGCTGGCATCCTCGTGTACACGGTCCAGAAGCCACAGCAGGAACTCCAAAGCATCGTGTTGAGCATTCCCCTTGAACTGAGAGCCATACTTGGACACAACACTCTAGGGAAAGAGCAGGAGATTGTGTCAGATAAATGTTGATATGGATGCAGTTTTAAAACAAATCGATCAGTCATACAAATATTGTTTTTTTTTTCCCTCACATCACCAGGTACTTTGGCCGAATTACAGCTGTTCTGATATACAGTCATAACACACTCTTGGAACACTACTCAACCAACAGGATTCAAGGACCAGAGCTAAAAGCCAATTCACACCAAGAACAATAGCTATACTCAGAAAATAATAGTTGAATTTATAAAAATGACCCTGTTCACAAGTTAACATACACTTGATTCTTAATACTGTGTTGTTACCTGAATGATCCATAGCTGTTTTTTAAGTAATAGTTGTTCATGAATCCCTTGTTTGTTCTGAACAGTTAAACTGTCCACTGTTCTTCAGAAAAATTCTTCAGCTCCCACAAATTCTTTGATTTTTTCAGCATTTTTGTGTATTTGAACCCTTTCCAACAATGACTATATGATTTTGAGATTCATCTTTTCACAATGAGGACAAGTGAAATACTCAAATGCAAATATTACAGACGGTTCAAACTCTCACTGATGCTCCACAAGGAAAAACAATTCATTAAGAGCCAAGGGTGTTTCAACAGAATTATTTTTATTATTTTGCCTAAATATCATATTTTTGTCATTTAGTACTGCCCTTTAGAAGCTACAGAAGATACTTACATGTTTCCCAGAAGACAAAATAAGTTAAATTTAATCTTTAAATTCAAAATGTTTTCACTCCCTGCATCAGTGAGCATTTGAATCTTCTGTAATAGTTTCATATGAGTACCTCAGTTGTCCTCCGTGTGAAAAGATGGATCTCAAAATCATACAATCATTGTTGGAAAGGGTTTAAATACACAAAAATGTTGAAAAACCAAAGAATTTGTGGGACCTAAAGGATTTTTCTGAAGAACAGCAGGCAGTTTAACTGTTCAGGACAAACAAAGGAACTACTGAACAACTATCACTAAACAAAAAATAAATAAATAAATAAATAAATAAATAAATAAATAAATAAATAAATAAATAAATACAGATCATTTAGGTAACAACACAGTAGTATGTAAACTTTTAAATGGGTCATTTTTATAAATTCAGCTATTATTTTTTTCTTGTGGACTATATCTTTTATGTGAAATATCTTATTCAGGTCAGTACTAAATAAAAAATAACATGCATTTTGTATAATCTCTCTTATTTTCAGATTCTGCAAGGTGTATGTAAACTTTTGACCTCAACTGTAACTATACATTTTCTAATAATTGTTCAAACTCCATGAAAATAAGAAGCTATCACCACAACTATAACGATAACAACACAACTGGGAACGTTATTGTGAGAATCACTTTTTTTCCAGCTTATGAATGATAAAAACACAGACAGCCAATGAAAATCCATTTCAAGTGGCAGACGACATGACAGCATAATAATAAAAAGAACATCATCATGCATTGACGTTGAAGCAAATATGGTTAATGGTATAGTTATCTTATATGTGGTCAGCCAAGATGCAGTACTGTTTAAACCTGATCTTAATATGCATTTTAAACTCACTTGTGTTCGAATTTTATCTAGACCCCGTCCCTCTTAATTCAACTCTTTATCACTTTCATGGGTGCACAAAGTGTAGCACATAAATACGATTGAATGAAGCCATTACACTGCTTACTAGTGAGCAGGAAATAAAATGAACAGAAAGGATACAATTGGGAAATTGTACAGCGAATTTGGTCATAATCCGTGTTTTGGCACATATTGAAGTTAGAATCGATTTTTTTTTTTTTGGTTTACAGTTTTTTTTTAACACGTCCCAGAACGCTCACGTGTTCGGTGGGCGTCAAATAGGTCTTTTGTTGCTGTTTAACCACATTCAACCACATTAGCATCTACACTACAAAAGCATTCCAGACTGAATGTGTTTCAGTACAGGAAGTGGTCAGAATTGGACAAGCTCAAAACCTTTTATACTGTGTTTACCTGTATTTAGCATTATCCACTTGTGATTGTAGACACATCTTAATACCGAGTGTAAACAGAGCCTTCTAGACATAATTTTAGTTGTGTACGGCCCTTGACTGTTCTATGAATAATATATATCACCAATGTTCTGAAAACAAACAAGCTGAGGTGTTATTTAATTTGCAGTTTGGTTGCAGGTGCTGTTAGTGTACTAAAAAGTGACATTTTAAGCTGCAAAGTTGTCTAAGACAAACACCTTTTTTTTACCTGACTCCATAATTTGAGTAAAGAGTTTTTCACTTTCTTCTAAGCAAACTTGTGAAAGCCTTCAAAAGCCACAAATTTGAACTTGATTTGAAGTCTATGAATTGAGGCCTAAAAACTAACATTTACCAAACGTCCTGTGTGACTTTTGAACAAAGACGGACATCAAGAACAGGTTAAATGAATGAAAAGGAATCTGAGCACATTAGCACAATGTCATAATCAGATCATAATAATCTCCTTATCTGCTTATCATATTTGGATTGATCTGGGATAGAAGCAGATTTTGCGAATCACAAAGCTTCCAGAAATATATGGGTTACTCAGTAATATGAATTCTGCACTGCTACTCTAATGGCACCTCATTTTGTGGATCTCATGTCTTAAGAAGAACTAAAATCCTCAAATATTGCATTTTCCACTGCTCAAAGGAAATATATTTAACTAGAAGCTAAAGTTCGGAAACAAACTTTAAATGTTGGCTTGGAGAGCCAACCTGGGCAGCCTTGGGGCAAAAGAGGCAGAGCACTTGTGTGTCCGGCCTTCTTGAGCTGCCCGCTGCGAAAATGCGCCCTTGATATTTCACATTCTAATAAAAAAGCAGACTAGGTATGACAACAGGTTCAACAGAGTTGGCTAGCTGGATGTGAAATAATTATTTGTATGTTTTTATATGCTTGTAATTGTTTTCCCTGTTTGCTATTTTCAAAGTTCTCTCACCTAAATGAAACACTGTAAATAGGTCTTTGAATTGAGATCTTGAAGGATTAGTTATCCTGTGGCCCCCTCTTTTGGACAACATTAGCAATATGAACCACATGAACATTGCACTGTTTTCATTATTATTGATCCTCGTTAGAGCAATAAATAAATGCAGACATACATACATACATACATACATAAAAGAAGCCAAGACAAATTAACGATTTTCTGTTTTTTTTTATGGAGTAACATTGAAGACAGAAAGCAGAATGCGGTCGCTTTAATGTTGAAATCCAATATAATGATCCACATTTATTTCTCAACAGTTTATGTTCACTTGAGACATAAACGACTGTTTTCGATTATATTCGTTAAGCTATGATGCATTTTGAAATGATCTTGTCTGTGTTCGTCCGAGAGAAGTGTTTCTTATTGGCAGAAGCGAGGGTTAATGTAGTTCGGAGCGCGTGCGTTTGCCACTTGCTGTGTAGTTGAGCAGAAAAGCACAAATAAGCAAGCATTTGACCTTTTTAATACATTACTCTACTATTATTGTGTTGAATTGCTGGAGTGTTTGTATTTAAATACCTTTAAAAGACGTGCAAATGATGTCTTTGTTGACACAGACGGAGAACAGAGCCGCGTCGCCCATGTTAGTATGAAACAGCTCATATGCATGAGCCGTAAAGCTCACGTCTATATAACACACTTGCTGAAGACAGCGCTTTAAATTTGAAATTAAACAGCTCACAAACACCTGCATTAAGCTCTTGATTTTTTAATGGGTGGATTGAATTAAATCGCTGTATTTAAATTTTAAAGGTGGTCAAATTCGTGAAAATTATGTCGTTTGTGACCACATATACAGAGAATGTACGCGTTGAAGGAAAAGTGTACGCGTTTAAGGAAAGCTTTCGGTTTTAAATAAAACAGCTCACAAACAGCTGAATTCAGCTCTTGATGTGTTCTGATGGGTGGATTGGATTAAATCGCTGGAATATTTTAATTTTAAAGGCGGTATTTATTTTCTTTTTCCACCGATTTCAGAGTGACAGTAAGTAAGAGGTTTGTGTCCCTCCCCTCCAGTGGAGTGGAATTGCTCCTTTAGAGGGCGCATTTTTTCTCAACCCATGTAAATCTATGGGAAATTTTTCATATTCAAAAATTAATAATAAATAAACTGTAAGTCTGATCAGTCTAAAAAGATATAGCAACTAACTTCACATCAGGGCCCAGGTATCTGCCAAGTTTGGGGCTTGTGGCATTAAAGGCCTAGGAGGAGATGCGTTTAGAAAATTTAGTCTCAGAAAAAAGTAGCTCTCCAAGCCAACATAATAATGAATCTGAATAAATTTGCCATTTCATAAGGTTTCAGTTTTACATTAACCGAAATGTTTATTTACAAAATGAACAACAATTATGGTGCTTGCTTAACTGTATCAAAGGAATAGTGCAACCAAAATGAAAATTCATTCTTCATTTATTCACCCTCATCTCAAGCTTTAAAGATGGTTGCTCTTTGTGTAATGCAATTATAATAAATGAAAAACTGCTGCAAAATCACCATAAAAGTGGTTTATGCAACTTGTACAGTATATTCTAAGTCCTCTAAAGCCATACAAAACTTTATGTGAGCAACTGACTGTAATTGAGAAAAGTACAGTAGTGATGTCCAATTTGTGAACAGCTCATTCTTACACTATGAATCATTTGAGTGAAGTTAGAACTGGTCTGTATGATTCATTTTCAAATCTCTCTAGTCTGGTTCTCAAATTCCACTCATTGACTTAAAGAGATTAACATTAAAACATTAACACTTTGTCATTATTTACCCACCCTTATTTTGTTCCAAACCTGTATGAATTTATTTCTCCTGCAGTATTCCACACAATTTTGACGAATGGTGTTTTGGTTAGCATTGACTACTATTGTATGGTGATCAAAAACAGATAAAATTTTCTCAAAATATCCACATAAGAAAATCAGTTTAGAATGACATGTGGGTGAGTAAATGATTACATATTTGTGGCTGTACTGTTCCTTTAAGGGCATTCTCACTGTTCCTACAGAGGTACTCTTTATCAATTCAAATTATGTCTGCATGAGTAAAACAAGTCCAAAGTTCCATAGATGTCCTTATACATCACCTTTATGACATTTACACCAATTAATGCTTGTTTAACCAGGACTGTAAGCTGTAAACTGATACTTCTACTGAACTAAAATGTGAATAACAACAGTTAACTTCAGGGTGTATTTTATTTTGCATGCATATACAGGCACTGTAGATCAACAGGTGCATGAGACATATCCTGGGGATAAACTCTGGGATTCAACTCTAACCCATCTCTTAGCAGATTTAAATTTAACTGACTAGGTTTGAGTTTCTTTCTCTTTTCTTTCTTTCTCACAATCAGCCCTTTCATACTGCAGCAGACTGTTTGAATTCCACATATGGCGTGAAACATAATAACACAGAGACTTTTAAACCCTGTAAATTGTAAAACATTTCATTTTTGCTCTTTCAACCTTCTCTAAGTATATCAAGGTCCACTAGTCAAACAGCAGCCAATATAATTAGTGCGAGAATTAGTTTAGACATAAATGACTGGTCTCCATTCACTTCCTTCCGAGGACAAACCTCTCCCTTCTCTTACACAAGAATGACAAACAAGTCTAGCAGGTTAACACGACCTGTCTTGGTTCCATTGCCAATTCACTAAGCAACATGATGAATGACGGCATTACATAACCTCAGCTTCAGCACTGCTAGCAGAGTTTCTCTCCTATTCTTAAGCTTACCAGACAGGAATGTGCCTGCACTACATTCTTCTTTTCATTTTAGAATCGACTAGTTTTCCATTTAGATCAGAGGTGTCAAAGACATTGCCAGTGGGCTGAATACGGCTCACTGAGGAATCCATATTTACCTTGTGGGATGATTTGAGGGTAAAAATGAAAAGTAAAAACATGGTGAAAAGAAAACTAAAATATATGTCCATATTGTTAGTATGGAATACCCTTACCTAAAAGAAGTATACTTCAAGTTAATTTTATTAAGTATACTTAAGTAAAAGTATATTTATACTTTATGTAGTAAGTATGCAAATATCAGTGTACTAGTAGTATACTTTTAAGTGTACTATTTCAAGACTCCTTGGGACTGAACTGGCCCACTTTCTAGTATATAAAAGTATACTTTTAAGTATAACAGTAGTAAACTTTGAGTACACACAACTAGTTTACATCTAGGTTTTCAATTTGTACTGCAAGTATACTAAAAGCAAACTTATAGGTATACTGATAGTTTATTAATTAAATACTTTTTTATGAATTTTTAGTACACTTCGAAAAATAGTCTCAGTAAACTACTGGTTTAGCAGTTTTATACTGCAAGTATACTCGTAATTTTCTTTAATTGAACTTTACTTTGTTATATGAATATCTGAACATACAAAACATCAAAAGAAAGAACAAGGTATCTGCTTGTAAACAAAAAGATTTTATTCTAGCTTCATACATTCTTTTTTTTATAAACACTTGAATGTGGGTAAGTTTCATATATATATATATATATATATATATATATATATATATAAATAAATAAATAAATAATCAACATTTTGAACAAAAAGCTAAAAAAAAAAAAGACTATTCATGATTATCACAACGTAAATGGAGTTGATCAACACCCCAAAGCTTGACATCCATTATTACCTCTTCATGGGTCGACATTTTATTCCATAACGTTACACAGTTTTACATATCTATGGTTTTGATGTTGTTTTGCTGTTTTATGTCTGATGATTGTGTTAGATTACATGTGGAAGCATCTGTTGTTTCGGTTTCTTCTTCACTTGTGTTTTCACAATTCTGTACAGAAGATGTGTAATAGCTCCCCAAGTGTATTCTCAGACCACAAAAGCTCTGAGCTCAAATAGCTAGCTCAAATATATTTAGACTTTTTCTAAGTATAAGTATACTTAAATGTAATTTTACGTATATTTCTGAGAAGTATAAGGAGACTGAAAGTATACTTTGCTATTTTTTTAGTTTAATAAAGTATACTAATAGCACACTTGAATAAACGTATGTTCCGTAAGGGTATTCAACCTATGAAATTTTAATTATAGTACCTCAGGGCATTTTGTCTTAATTTTTCATTTTAAAGTGCTTTTTTTTTTACTTTACAACTTGCTGCTAACAGCAATAAGGTGGAAAGATTATATACAAACTTTATATATATAAGTTATGTAAAAAGCTGTAGAATTTGAGGGTGATCAATACTACTCAGGCATTTTTTTAAATAAATTGTACAATTTTGTTACATGTGATATTTACAAATTTGTTATATTCATTCTACAGAATTGGTTTAAAGTTGGAAATTATACTTTTAACAATATTTAAGTGTGATTTTGAATCTTTTTTTTTTTTTCATCATACTGATTTCAAACTTAAGGATTCATTAGTTTGAATATACATTGAACCAAACACTGTCATTACATCTTAGTTGAAAAATCAGTATAAATTTTTTTAACAAAACATATCATGCTTCAGTCATGACAGCTCATATTCAATAGTAACAGTAATGTTTTGGTAGCGACCACATCCCATTATAGAATTTTAACCCACATACTAAAACACTACTGAAATACTAAAATTGCGTTAATTTCCCCCAAATAAGGATTATGTGTTCCCTTTTGTCACTACCGAAACAATGATGACATGTTACGGTCGTAACAATTTTATGAAATACCACCCAAAAAAAAGTACAAAAAGTCAATGTTATGGAATAACTCCCAAAAATGTGTTCAATTATTAAAAAAAAGGTGTTTGGTAGTGACATTTTTTAAAGTTACACTTTTCATACTTTTGAACATATTTACCTCAAAATTATGAGGTCTATCTACTCACCATGTATAGTTTAATTTAATTTAATTTATTTATATAGCACAATAAAACAACGGTCGTTGACCATTATGCTTTGCAACAGCAATAAAAAATAATAATATAAAACAATCAAAGACAATAGAACAAAAAACAGATAAATAAAACAAAAAAACAGATAACAAATAAATAGAATGAGATAGCACAAGAAGTAGTATATACAGAGGAAAGAAATGCAACAAAGACAAGCTCAAGACAACTCACATGTTATAAGCTTTTTCTAAAAGGTGGGTTTTAAGTTTTGTTTTAAAAAGAGATTCTGTAGTAATCATCCTGATAGATAAGGGGAGACTATTCCACAGTTTGTGGCCAACTATGGCAAAAGCCCGGTCTCCCTTTCGTTTTAGCCTAGATCTGGGAACCTTTAACAGTTTCTGATTTGATGATCTTAAACATCTTGCAGCTTTGTTAACAGCCACAAGTTCAGATAAGTAAAAAGGTGCCAGATCATTTAAAGCCTTAAAAACAAAAAGTGAAATCTTCTAGCTATGAGAGAGAGTGAAATATTTCCTGATCATAAATGTAGGGGTGCAGTTAAAATCAGTCTCAGCCAAAACATACACCATTTCAGTAGTAACATGAAAATGTGGGACACATAATTAACAAAGAAAATATAAAATAAATCATTTTTTTTTTAACTTCACTTTTTTTTAAAAATCACAAATATATATTTTTAAAAACAACAATGGAATGAAATGCAAAAATTATTTCAATATCATTTTCATAAGTTAGTTTCACAGTGGTTAGTTTTCAGGATAGCCGCCTCCCAATTGCAAGTATCCACTAAATGATGATTTTATATACATTACATTACATTTACATTTGGACATTTAGCAGACGCTTTTATCCAAAGCGACTTACAAAAGAGGACAATGGAAGCAATCATCTCATTCAACCTAATGCAGTACACGAAAAAAAAAGAAAAGCAAGCTAGTGTTATAGGCCTAAAAATAGATAGATAGAATACAACAAGAACAGAGAAGCTAGTGTAAGTTAGTTATTCATACTACATACCCTGTCAAATTCTGACTTAAAGTTACTTTTATTAAACCAGCAAGTTTTGACCAGAAATGACACAGGCTTCTCCCAAAAGATAATAAGATGATGTACAAGAGGCATCATTGTGGAAAAAAATATTTCTCAGCTTTTATTTACATTTGAACAAAAAGTGGCATGTCCAAAATTATTCATACCCTTTGCAAACTGTCACAGTCTATGGGAAAATCCAAAGTTCTATACCATTCCAAATAGTCCAAGCTGTTCTAAAGCATCCTAATTACCTTGATTCATTGGGAACAGCTGTTTTAATCAACTCAACAGGTGAAAAACAGAAGCTCTCTGCTTTTGGTTTGTGGACAGTAATGGCTAAGACAAAGGAGCTCACCGAGGACCTGCGGCTGCACATTGTGGCTGCTCACAAGTCAGGAAAGGGCTATAAGACCATATCTAAATGTTTTGAAGTTCCAGTGGCTACAGTGCAAAGTATTATTAAAAAATACAAGACGTTTCGCACTGTGAAAAATCTCAGAGGATGTGGTGGGAAGCCAAAAGTGACGCCTGTGCAGGCCAGGAGGATAGTGAGAGAGGTAAAAAAGAATCCAAGGATCACCACCAAGGCCATCCTGCTGAATCTGGGCTCTGCTGGTGTCAACATCTCAAGGCAGACAGTCCAACGGACACTGCACACCGCTGGGTTCCACGGACACAGACCAAGGAAGACACCACTTCTGCAGATAAGGCACACAAAAGCCCGCTTGGCCTTTGCAAATGCTCATCTGGACAAAGAAGAAGACTTCTGGTCTGCTGTTTTATGGTCAGATGAAACAAAAATTGAATTGTTTGGCCACAATGATGTAGCCTTCATTTGGCGTAAAAAAGGAGAAGACTCCAACCCTAAGAACACCATCCCCACTGTCAAACATGGTGGTGGGAACCTAATGTTTTGGGGGTGTTTTTTTAGCCGGTGGACCAGGGAACCTAATCACAGTAAACGGCACCATGAAAAAGGAGCAATACATCAAAATTCTCAACAACAACATCAGGCAGTCTGCAGAGAAACTTGGCCTTGGGCACCAGTGGACATTTCAGCACGACAACGACCCAAAACACACACAAAAAAAAGGTGAAGAAATGGTTAGCAGACAAAAACATTAACGTTTTGAAGTGGCCCAGCCAGAGTCCTGACTTAAATCCAATTGATAATCTGTGGAGGGAGCTAAAGATCAGGGTGATGGCAAGAAGACCCTCCAACCTGAAAGAGTTGGAGCTCATCGCTAAAGATGAATGGGCAAAAATACCAGTGGAGACATGCAAAAAGCTGGTCAGCAATTATAGGAAGCGTTTGATTGCTGTAATAGCCAATAAAGGCTTTTCTTGATTAATGAGAAGGGAATGAATAATTTTGGACATGACACTTTGTCATGTAAGTAAAAGCTGAGACATATTTTTTCCGCAATGATGCCTATTGTACATCGTCTTATTATCTTTTGGGAGAAGCCTGTGTCATTTCTGGTAAAAAATAAATAAAAAAAACTTGCTGGTTGAATAAAAGTAACTTTAAGTCAGAATTTGCCAGGGGTATGAATAATTTCAGGCTTGACTGTAGAAAACAAGCAGTGATGCAAGCAGTAAATGTGTTTTTTAGTTGTGGGACAGCAGTTTGCTTGTGGAAAGGCCCATATAGACCCTGTATATCCTAAAAGCCTAATTAGAACAAAATTAGTAAACAAGTTTCCAGTCGTTTTACCACAGTATTGGTTCATGTAACAGTATAATTCTGAGCAGTATAAAACTCATTCATTTAATTTGCATGCAACCAGATCTCAAGGGATAAATGTCTCAATGTTTTCTCATTAATTCGTACAAAAATCTAACATTTTTAGAACAAAATAAGCATTTAGGTCCAGTTCTAAACTGTCAGTGGGGCGAAAGCAGCAGATCGTACAAAAACATATGAATGAGAAGTACAAATTCATACTAATTAGCCATCCATTCGCCAAAATGCAGAATAGTTAAAAATTGCCATGAGAGTGTGTTGAGAATGACACCCCTGATTTAGAGGCAGACAGGAAGGAAGGAAAATCAGAGAGCAGGAAAACACAAAGAGACAGATAAAAGTCATCAAGTCTGTCTTGTTTCTCCATATGGAGGCCAGTCATTAATTTCCGCTGATCTCCAGACGCTGTATTATTCACTTTCCCCTGACCATCAGCGATGCCCTTGCTCTTCACCCTCATCATTTATCTCCTCACCTCAGAGACTAAATATCCACTGTGGCCTCTACCACACACTTTCATGTCTTTACTGTATTCAATACCAAAGCCTGTAAACAAGACAAGCACAAAACTAAATTTGATTTACTAACAGCACTATTCATATTATGTTATATCATACTGCAATCTGTTCCTATTGAAGTCCCATCTATTATGATAGAAGAACTAAAATTATATTGGTTATAATATACATTCAAATCGAAAAAGGTGTTGTTGAGAAGTTAAGAGGAATGCATGGAAATGGGACAGGTATCAGAAACATGCATCTCGGGATGCTGTCTGAGCAGAGCACAAGCTGTGCTCAAGGTGGTGTGTGTATCAGTATTGCACCTTGCTGGGTAACCAAGATGACGCAAACACACACACACACACACACACACACACACACACACACATGTTTGTAAAGCTATCTTTGTGGGGACTAGCCATAGACTTATATATTATTTTTATACTAATCTAACAATATTTTCTATCTACTAAACCTTAACCCAACCCTCACAAAAATATTTTTTTTTAGATAAACAGCATTTAGTTTTTATTTCCTCATCAAATGTCAAAAACATCAGGATTTACTATCCTTGTGGGAACATTCAGTCTCCACAAAGGATTTGCCATTACAAAAACACTGAAGAAATTCTTACATCCACTATATTTAACCTCTTAAATGAATATAAATCATAGAAGAGAAGGTGTTGCTGGCATGACTGGCATGGAAATTTTTGTGCACAAAAACATATTAAATGTACTGTAATCATACATCAAAAAAATGTTTTGCAATAACTGCTTCAGAAGTACTTATACAATTCTAGGAGAGGTTGGATTTTTAAAAAGTACACTTTTATACCCTTGATGCTGTAAGCTAATGAGGTCTATTGACAGCACAAAAACTGTCCACAGTATAAAAGGCGAACACGGTAGATCTGAATGAATGGGAACACCAGGGGCAAAGTCTGTTAAGAATGTGGACTAATGTGCAGCTTTCTCTTTTCCTCTCTCTCTCTCTCTTTCTCTCTCTCTCTCTCTCTCTCTCTCTCTCTCTCTCTCTCTCTCTCTGGACAAGCATTGAGTTACAACAAGCCTGTAGATACTGTGCCTTCAAGGCATACACACACACACACAACTAAATAGCTGTGAGCAAGCTATGATTGTTATTAGTGGATGACAGAATCCTTATGCGGTTTATCTGACTGTTTTTAAATGCATAATGTTTAAAAGAGTGGTATTGTCAGTTAGTATGCAACATGAAAGTTTATTTGTATTCTTGCGAAAACAATAAAAACAATGACTGTTTTTCTAACAAAACTTCTTTTGACAATTACAAACATTCTGCATTGTTGCAAAACAAGTTGGTCGAATTGTTGACAGGTGATTCACCTGTCGCCTCCTACTCTAAGCCCCTCCCACTTTCACCAAATACACAGGAGTGTAGACTTTTGAATTAGTGATGAGGAAGTCTAGCCATTTCCGTGAGCCCACATCAATGCGAAAGAAACGCTAGTAGATTCAACAATTCAGTCAAATTAATAAATTAATCGTTCAGATCATTTTGATAAACGGACCGAGTCAAAATAGCGATGTAGCTTATTTGACTCGGATCTTTTCTGAATCTTTTATCCTGTTCTCTAAATCTGAATCAAGCGTCTGATTCTACCTGTTGATCTTAGTATCAGTTTAAGCCAAATAAAACTATTCCACTCTACACTGAAAAAACAAACGATGTTTTAGGGAAGTTATCGACACTGATTGCTTGAAGCGTTCGTGACTCCTTCTGTAAGCTGATCGAAACTCACCTTAAATTCCACTGACAGCTGAGGCGTGTAATCGAGCGTCCACAGCGCCCTCACTAGCGATGCCAGCTTCTCCGTCACCTCCCCCCTGACCTCCTCACTCTTCAACATCCCGTTGATCCTCCGCTCACTTAATTCACATTTATACTGCTCCAGACCCAAATACTCTGCTAGAAGTTCCGTGTTACTCAAGCACTGCACCACGGCGTTCATGAAACAGGTGTTTCCGTGGTTCTTCAGACCCTGAACTCCCGGAGTTTTCTCGCCGTAGCAGCAGGACAGTCTGTCTTTGACAGATCCATAGGAAGATGAAGGCGCAGCGGTCTTCCTCACCGAGCTCTCTCTGTAATTCCCAGAGTTGTGGGCGCTCAGAGTGTCTCCAAACCCACCATCATCCTCCTCCGCCGCGTCGGGCTGGTCCGCGTCCCCCAAGTGTGCCAAAGTGCCCAAAGTTTTGACAATCCTGCTCATGAAATTTCCAAGAGATTTTAGCGATCTCCTTCTGAACAGCTTCTGGGACTTGTGCGTCTTATTCTTGCGCTTGGTTGATTTGGCTTTGATTGTTTGTTTCCTGGTATCCCTCGGCGTATCCATGTTTAGTCTGTTGTTTTAGTCAGAAAGAGAAACAAGTGCACTATGGTGTGAAGACACGGCGCTCCCACCTGTGCTTCACGAAAATCTACATCACTAAATCATCACGACGACGAAAAACAGACTGGAAAGGCACCGGTTTCAGCGCCGAGACTCACGATGACTAACGCGTCCCCGACATTCCCAATCGCTGATCTCAGCTGCGCTACTTTCGCTTTATCCATGACGCTCTTATACGCACCTGGAATTACACTAGGCTTAACTCCATGCTTCAGACACAAGTCTTGTTCTTTACACCACACCTACATTCGTACTTGTGTGTGGATGACCATTACTGGCTGTTTTTCGCCCGCTCTCTCTTTCTCTGGCTTCTGGTTGGAGTATATGCGTCTGAATGGTAGATACACGGCTTTCTACCCTCCCACTATGAATCTTATTAGCCTGGTTTACTTTGAACATGTATTGAGAGAAGTGAATGTGGAAATGAATAGCCCACAAACGGAAGTTTGTTTACACCTGTATTTACCTGCTTCATCGCTGCTCACTGATATTTTCCCTCCAAACAGACACTGCATATTTTATGTAATTTGGTAGTTGACAAATAGGCAGTAAAAGGCCGTTTTTTAAAAACAAATGCATATATTTATGTGTGAAATCTGATATTTGAGAAAATATAAGGGGTATATTTTAACTTTGTCAATTCTTTCGTTTTTTTTTATTGTACCAAATTTGTCCTATAATTTGTTGTGACATAGCAAAAATTAAGAAAAAAAATATTAATAATATACAAATAGCATGAGAAAGATTGATCTTCATTGTTAGACACTTATAGTGTTATTTATTTAATTAACAATAAATTATAATGAAATTATAATTAACATAATTTTTCCCCATGACTTGGACAATTTCAAGACAAACTTTGCTGTCATCCGTTCAAACTGTGTGAAACCATACCATTTTGAGAAGAGTGATATTTATATCTCCCCTATTGCAATACTCAACTCTTTATTTTTAGATATTTTGAGATAAAAATAAATCTGTGGTTCTTTTATGTGTCACATCATAAGACATTATACTTCACACTAAAGGACATAAATGGTAGTTATTAAAGTATTTCTCTTTAATTCTGAACATGTCAAAGGAGAAAGAAAATTTAATTCTGATAAAAACAATATCAACATTCATCAACAAAATTCAGTCTCTTAGTCGATCAGTATGTTACTGAAAGTATGCTCTTCTATTTAATTTCTGCATTGTTCTCTTAGGATCTCCTGCTTTCTGGTGGATCTCTGTTATTTTTTGTCTATATTTTCATGTCCTCCATCTTACACTAATTTCTCTCCCTCAATTCTTTCTGTTTCAGAAACAAAGTATCACATTTTCTACTTATTTTCATGACAGTACAGGTTTTCTGCAAAAAAAACATCAGAAAATAGTTGAATTCATGTAATTATTGATTTAACACTGAACATGTTAAAAAAAATAATTAAAAGGTTAAACAATTTTTTTAATTTTTAAAATGCTTTTCTTTTTAATTTATAAAAGTTGTAATTTATTGAACCATGCTTGAAGCAGTCACACCATAGGACAATTTTGACATTTGGCTCAAAAAAAAAAAAAAAATTTAAATAGCACTGCAGCTTTTATAACAACAGGTCCATATAGAACAAATACATGTTTAACTATTTACTGCATTTTAAATAACGACAATATTAATTATATTCATTTTTATCTTGTGGGACAGTGAAAATATACCATCACATCAACAACCCATTTAAGGATAGCTTTTGCGCCAATATTTTGTAATTAATGTCCGCATTTAGATTAAGCCTTCTTTAAAAGATTTTACAAACTATTGGAATATTCCTGTAAACACATAACCACATAATCTAAATGAACTCGCTCTTTCAAACCATTATGCTGCAGTTTAGACGACCATTCACAACCTTCACAATAACATACAGGAATGTGAGGAACTGCAATATGTAGTTCAAGTCACTTATACAAATGAGTCTAATTGTATTAATGAGGTTATGATTCACTTCACTAATATCAGAACATTGTGTGTGTGTGTGTGTGTGTGTGTGTGTGTGTGTGTGTGTGTGTGTGTGTGTGTGTGTGTGTGTGTGTGTGTGTGTGTGTGTGTGTGTGTGTGTGTGTGTGTGTGTGTGTGTATGTAGTTGATGTTTAGTAATCTGAGAATCATTCATTTCACTTATTCATTAAAAATAAAAGAAAAAATAACCTTGCATGTGTAAATGATTGACTCTCAACCAGGAATCTTAACCAAGATAACTTAAAATGATTTAAAATAAGCCAAAACAAATAAAAATTGAGATGTTTCTTATTTTAATGAACCATTTCCGCAACTTCTTTCTTGCCATCTTGAAAAAGCCTAATTAAAAAAAAATAATAATAATAAAATCCTTAATTCTAAAACTACATAACTGAATATACAATTATGAATATACAATTTTCTATTTATGGCAAGCTCTTAAAAATAATAATATTTTATTATTATTATTATTTATTTATTTGTTTGTTTGTTTCCTGTAAATTACAACAATTGGAAAAGTCATGGGGCCTTCCAATGTTATTGTGGACAATGGGGGTCTTGGGGGGGGCTAGGTTATGATAAATACTTTGAGGTTCATAAACAATTATACCACAGTTGTGAAAATTGTACAGACTTCATTTAACCTGTATAATACGGATTTATTTATTTACACTCTCCCCTATGTTTCTTGTTTTATCAAACACCCTATACAGGTTTATCCTCTGACAGGTATATTTTTTTATCACACACCTTACCTTCAGAAGAGATAAATACTGTTTATATGACTACTAAGACCAATTCTGATTGGATAGCCTAGTGACTTTGTCATTTTATGTCTATATTGGCAACAAGAAAGTTATTGGATAGTCCAATCTGTGGTGTAGGCCATACCAAATAAGCAAAGCAACCCCTTTTTTAAATGTATGTGGCTGAATATCCTTACTGTTAGGGGTTAAGATATTAATTATTGAGGCTGTTCCACGGAGGTGAGAGGAAATTTGGGACAGGCACATCCAGATGCTGGGTTCACACCGTGCTGTACATCTCCCCCGCCAACTCTCTGGAGATTCTCAGGTGATATATTAGCTGACAGTGCAGTTCACAAAAAAGTCCTCTGAAACTGGGGCTCTAGGCTGCTTTATTTCAGTGAAATGACTGGAATTGGACTGTTTAATGGTACCTTTAAATCTCGTAAGAATTCATAACCTAATTTGCAATACAATTATTTGCAAGAAGAAGGTAGCCATTTGTCTTTTCTGGTTCTACCCCAATACAATTATACAAAAATGTTTTCCTGTAATTTGTAATATTATAATTCAAATATAGTGAATAAATTCCAAAGAACCATTTATTGTAAATGTACTTGCTCCTTAAAATATTTAACAGCCATTTTAATATTAGTTATTTGGGTCTTAAATCTTTAGAAAAGGATGCTATTCAAATATACTGTATAACTGATCTGCATTAGATGATCTTATTCACTGTTTAGGGTTCTATGAGGTTTGTGGGTATCTCCACCTTAGGATAGCTCCATCTGCACTGGTGCTGACAATATATCTGCTGTTGGGACAGATTCTCACATTTGTGATGCTTCCGCTGTGCCCGATGCCAACGTGGGTCACTTCACCATCAGAATAGTGCCAGAGCTTCAGTAATTTGTCATCTCCACCTGAAAGAGAGATGTGATGTTTAGCATTATAACGGCAAAAAGCAGCATGAATATGCACTAAAAACAGAAATGTTAGATTAGCACCTCATCAACTCAAACTGTGAAACCCATTTAAAAATAACTGCTGGGATCAGTTTGAATTCTGCAAGTGTTTATTTAGACCTGGTGAGCAGACATTTATCCAACTGTTTTGCGAATGATGCTTTTCGGCACTGTTATAAATACTTGTGTTTATATTGTTTATTGTGCCACCTGTTGTGATTGTTACATCTGCCATATGACAGAAGAATGACTCAGTAAAATAACTCTGTATGTGGAAAGATACTGAAGGTACCTACCAGTCACAAAATATTTTCCGTCCTCACAAATGTGCATGCCATTAATGGCTCCCGACAAGGAGCCCTCGAGTTCTCTGATTGCAGAACCATCATACACCTCCCAGTAGCCAATCTGTTCAATGGTAAAGATTGCATTTCAAATGTCTTATTCAGGGCTAGTTCATTTAACAGTGAACATAAAATAAAAACTCATTGTTGATTGAATTAAATGACAATATAATCCTATAATCTTAACTAACATGAACGAACAATGACCAATGCATTTAGTAAACTATTTATTAATTTTTGTTAATGTTAGTTATTTATAAATACAGTCGTTCATTGTTTGTTCATGTTAGTTCACAGTTTATTAACTAATGGTAACAAGCACAACATGAGATTTTAATAATGTATGAGTAAATGCTGAAATTAACATTAACTATTAATAAATGCTGTAGAAGTATTGTTCATGTTAATTCTTGTTAACTAATACAGTTAACTAATGTTAACTAATGAACCGTATTTTAATTGTTGCTCTCTTACTCTACCTATTGTGACGGGCGTCCCGAGGAGCAATCAGCGTCGCCCTGGCAACACACGAGGACCAGCTGGATCCACTCACCACGGACCAATCGGTCACGGCACAACCAGCTTTATAAGCAGTCTGCCACAACCAGAGAGTGAGACACATCTCCAATGCACTGTGAGACTTACCTGACCGCTGTACCTTTTCTCCTCCAGAGTCGCCGTGACCGCTTGGTCCCCCACTTCCGGGTTGCACGTTTTGGGGTTAAAGCACGTCCTTGCACCAACCCCCTGCACCGGCCACCCTCACTTGGAGACACCAGCACCCAGGAGAAAGCCACCCTGCACCACAAGGAAGACAACCTCACCTCTTCACTCACCGTATTGTTTGCTTTGCTTCACTACTGTCAATAAACGCACCCTCCGGGGCTCACTCAACTCTTGTTTTGTTGTTGCTGTTCTCCGCCCGGCCACAAGGTGGTGGAGAATGCGGGCAGCTCGTTCCTAGCGCCGGCTGAGAACACCAACAAACAAGACGTTGTTTACACCGCCATTTTGTTGCCCCTCTCACCTCCGGCTGTCTTTTTTCTTTCTTTTTAGGCTCGCTCCTCCCCGCAACGATGGAGGAACTTGTAAAACAGCTTACGGAGGTTAGCGTCCGCCAGCAACAATGTTTCGAACTGCTTACCGAGCAACACGGCCACATTCAAGGGTATTTGGCCGAATTACGCTTACCAGCCGCCCAGAACATCCCTCTACCGGACCCTCGAGTCACCGCTGCCCGTTTGCTACCCAAGCTGACCGCAAATGATGATATTGAGGCCTACCTTAAGATGTTCGAATCACTCGCTCGCACCGAAGGGTGGGCGAGAGGTATTTGGGCCGCGACACTGGCACCGTTGCTTTCTGGTGAGGCGCAACGAGCATATTTTTCCTTACCAGCGTCTTCCCAAAATAATTATAATGAGTTAAAAAAAGAAATATTAGGCCGTCTCGGCCTCTCTGCAACCGTTGCCGCCCAGCGCTTCCATGAATGGGAGTTTAAAGCAAGGTTGCCAGTCCGCGCCCAGGCCGCTGATCTGATGCGGTTAGCCGAACACTGGCTACTGGAAGATTCACCCTCCCCAGCTCAAGTGGCCGAACGGGTGGTGGTAGATAGGCTGCTGAGAGCTTTACCCCGTTCGATGAGGCAGGCCGCGGGTATGCGGGGACCAAAAACCATCGCTGAGGTGATCGACGCCGTGGAGCTGGCGGACGCAACCTACCACCGGGACCTCGGGGAGCGAGCGCAGCCATTCCCCCGGAGGGTGCCCCAGGAGCGACGCCCGCCGGAAGGCACCCCACGACCGGTACACAGGCCGACCAGCCCCCGCGACGAGCCAATGCCCACAGAGCCGTCGACCCCCATCAAAGCTTGGATGGCAGGCTGTGTGGTTCATCAGAAAACGCCCCCTGAAGCGCCTACGGCCACTGTCAGGATCAGAGGACGTCACTTCCGGGCCCTGTTGGACTCCGGTAGCGCAGTTTCCCTTGTGCGGCCCGCCACCCTTGGGCCCCGGCCAGCCTCCAAGGCTCTGATGCCGATCACCTGCGTCCATGGAGACACGCGTCAGGTACAAACTAACCTTCTTACCTTTCACAAGGATGGACAGGCATGGACCCTGGAAGTCGGGGTGCTGAAGGACCTACCTGTCCCCCTACTGCTAGGCAGAGACTGGCCGGGGCTCGACGCCGCCTTGGCCTCCACCACACAGCCTGTCCGCTGCCGCCGCAAACCGCGGCCACCGCCGTCGCGGGGGTCCGGATGCCGCTCCAGCCTACTTACGACGGACAGTGGGAGAGAGGGTGAGTCTGCCGGCCAACGCTCTAATCTGTTTCACGATGTGTTTCAACAGGTTACTGGAGGAGGAGACTTTGGGAAAGCCCAAAAAGAGGACGACAGGCTCAAGCACTGCTGGCGGCAAGTCCGAGTGCTCGAGGACCAAGAAATTCTGCCGGCCCCTCACCCCCTCCCACATTTCATTGTTCGGAATGGCCTGTTGTACTGCGTCGCGGAGCGACGGGGGGAGGTTAAACGACTTTTGGTAGTGCCGAAGTCGAAGACGGAGATGGTCCTGGAGCTCGCCCACTCTCACCCTATGGCAGGCCATCTGGGGGCCCAGAACACTACCCAACGAATCCGGGACAGGTTCCACTGGCCAGGGCTGGAAGCCCAAGTGAAGAGCTTCTGCCAAGCTTGCCCTGAATGCCAACGTACGTCTCCTCGGAAACCTCCCCCCAGTCCTCTGATCCCTTTGCCCATCATCGGGGTGCCTTTCGAGCGGATCGGGATGGACATCGTAGGGCCGTTGCCGAGGTCTGGCCGGGGACACGAACACATTCTTGTCATCGTTGACTACGCCACCCGGTATCCAGAGGCAGTCCCCCTTCGCCAAGCCACCGCCAAAGCCATCGCCCGTGAGCTCTTCCTGCTATCCAGCCGGGTGGGTATTCCGTCGGAGATTCTGACCGACCAGGGAACCCCGTTTATGTCCCGGCTAATGGCTGACCTGTGCCGGCTGCTGAAGGTGAAACAGATCAAAACATCGGTCTACCATCCTCAGACCGACGGGCTCGTCGAGCGATTCAACCAGACCCTGAAACAAATGCTCCGGAGGGTGGCGGCCGAAGACAAGAAGGACTGGGATCTGCTCCTACCATACGTTCTCTTCGGCATCCGGGAGGTTCCCCAAGCCTCCACCGGCTTCACGCCCTTCGAACTCCTGTTCGGCCGCCAGCCTCGTGGTCTCCTCGACGTAGCCCGAGAAGCCTGGGAGCAGCAGCCGGCCGTCTACCGCACTGTGGTCGAGCACGTGCAGGATATGAGAAGCAAGATCGACAGAGTCATGCCATTAGTCCGGGAGCACCTGGTGAAGTCCCAACAAGCCCAGCAACGCCATTATAATCGGCCGGCCCAACCGCGGGAGTTCCAGCCTGGAGACAGGGTGATGGTCTTGGTCCCGAACGCCGCCTGCAAATTCCTCGCCCAGTGGCAGGGGCCGTTTACCGTGGAGGAGAGGGTAGGCCCTGTTAACTATCGGGTGAGACAGCCTGGCCGAAGACGGCCCCTGCAGCTGTACCACATCAACTTACTTAAGAAGTGGATTGGAGATAGGGACCAAGCCGTCGCCCTCGCCGTCACAGAACCCGCGGTTGTAGACATCAACCCCCATCTGTCGGCCACCCAGAAGACGGAGCTGCGGCACCTGGTCGGTCAGTTCCTGGACGTATTCTCCGACAGCCCCGGCCAGACTAACGTCCTCTCCCACGACATCCGCACTCCTCCTGGCGTCATCGTCCGGCAACGGCCCTATCGAGTCCCCGAGGCCCGCCGGCAGGCTATAGAGGAGGAAGTCCAGAAGATGCTCAAGCTGGGGATCATTGAGCCCTCTCGGAGCCCCTGGTCCAGCCCGATAGTCCTGGTCCCGAAGCCAGACGGCACCCTCAGGTTCTGCAACGACTATCGACGCCTCAACGAAGTCTCGGAGTTCGACAGTTACCCCATGCCCCGGGTGGATGAACTCCTGGAGCGCCTGGGAAGGGCCCGGTACATCACCACCCTGGACCTGACCAAGGGGTATTGGCAGGTCCCCCTCTCCGCGGATGCCAGGCCCAAAACCGCCTTCTCCACTCCGTCGGGGCACTGGCAGTACCGGACCCTTCCCTTCGGCCTACACGGCGCTCCAGCGACGTTTCAGCGCCTCATGGATGTGATCCTCCGGCCCCACCAGAGCTACGCTGCGGCCTACCTGGACGACGTGGTCATCCACTCGGAGGCATGGGAGGACCACCTGGATCGGCTCCGGAGGGTGCTGTCCGAGCTCCGTCGGGCTGGACTAACAGCCAACCCCCGCAAATGCCACCTTGCCTTAGAAGAAGCCCGGTACCTGGGTTACCGAGTCGGGAGAGGCCTTGTGAAACCCCAAGAGGACAAGGTAAAGGCGATCCTGGAGGCACCAACGCCACGCAACAAGACCCAGGTACGGGCCTTCCTGGGGTTGGCTGGCTACTACCGCTGCTTCATCCCCAGCTTCTCCTCTATAGCCGCCCCTCTGACAGACCTGACCAGGAAGGGGCAGCCTGAGCTGGTGCGATGGACCCCGGAAGCGGAGCGCGCCTTCCAACGGATCAAACAGGCCTTAACTACGGAGCCAGTCCTGCGCGCTCCGGACTTCAACTGCCCCTTCCTGCTCCATACGGATGCTTCAGACACGGGATTGGGGGCCGTGCTCTCCCAAGTCCAGGAGGGAGAGGAGCATCCGATAGTCTATATAAGCCGGAAGCTGACCCGGGCCGAGAGAAACTACGCTGCCGTGGAGAAAGAAGCGCTCGCCATCAAGTGGGCAGTCCTGGAGCTCAGGTATTATCTGCTAGGCCGCAAATTTACTCTTTTCACAGACCATGCCCCGCTGCAGTGGATGGCCCGGGCCAAGGATACAAACGCCCGGGTCACAAGGTGGTTCCTGTCGCTCCAGGACTTCCACTTCGATGTGCGCCACCGGGCCGGTTCCAGCAACAACAACGCCGACGGGCTCTCTCGGTCCTGGGCAGCGTACACAGGTCTGTCAGGGGTCACTCCCCACCCACCCCCTGTCTCCCCTCTATCTTTTTACCTCCAGGACCAGGACGTCGCTTGGGGGGGGGAGTGTGACGGGCGTCCCGAGGAGCAATCAGCGTCGCCCTGGCAACACACGAGGACCAGCTGGATCCACTCACCACGGACCAATCGGTCACGGCACAACCAGCTTTATAAGCAGTCTGCCACAACCAGAGAGTGAGACACATCTCCAATGCACTGTGAGACTTACCTGACCGCTGTACCTTTTCTCCTCCAGAGTCGCCGTGACCGCTTGGTCCCCCACTTCCGGGTTGCACGTTTTGGGGTTAAAGCACGTCCTTGCACCAACCCCCTGCACCGGCCACCCTCACTTGGAGACACCAGCACCCAGGAGAAAGCCACCCTGCACCACAAGGAAGACAACCTCACCTCTTCACTCACCGTATTGTTTGCTTTGCTTCACTACTGTCAATAAACGCACCCTCCGGGGCTCACTCAACTCTTGTTTTGTTGTTGCTGTTCTCCGCCCGGCCACACTATATTGAATTCTGGTAACACTTTACAGTGTTACCAGAATTCAATATAGGTAGAGTAAGAGAGCAACAATTAAAATAAATATAGCTGCAAGCAGCGATTCCTGGGGTTCAAGAGCTTTAAAGCATTTAAGCACCATTAAGGCACCATTAAATCATCTGTTGCATATGCTCAGCAGGTTTCGTGAAGTTTTGAGCTTTCCTTTACGCTTTATAGGATTTGGACAGGCCCCTTTTCAAACCACCGCATAATAGCTTTTATATATATATATATATATATATATATATATATATATATATATATAATTATTGATCTAGAGAGTCCAGAGAATTGTACTTAAGTGTGTTTTTCCAGATTGAGTGAAACACCTAGGACTAGTTTGTGGAATGAGGAGTACTATCTTATGATACAGATATTGCGTGTATGTGCAAAAAACCACACAATGTACAATCGTTTCCACCCTAGTGGCCGATTTCTTTCAAATTTCTCAGAGACCTTTGGGGCATTAGTCAAACAGGCCCACCAAGTTTCATTCCAATCGGCCACCGTTAAAGGTGCTCAAACTTCTTCGGCCATTGGTGGCCATGTTTTTTTTTTTTAGATATGCAAATGTCCTTATAGACACTTGTAGCACTTTGGACCATGACTGTGCACAGCCATTTTCAAGTTGATAGGACAAACTAGTTATATAGTTATAGCCATTTTTTATGTTTTTTCCCTCTTAAAGCTTGGCTTTTTTTTCTGTGACTGATTGAGCTCTGTCAGTCAGTCTCTGGTGCTTTGGAGTTTGGAGAAGATAGTTATAGACATTTTACTAAAAGTAGTCCTGCCCCTTTTGAACGTTTTGGCATCCCTTTGTGATGGGGTGTTGAAAGTTAAACTTTTTTTTTTTGATAGTTATTGATATTGACTCTCCAAAGAATGTGTTTGTTCCGATTGGATGGAAAACTTAGGACTAGCTTGCAAAATTATTTTTTTCAAAAAATCCAAAATACCCCAAAATGTCTAAAGGCATCCGCATTCCAATGACATAAGACACTTGAGCCTGCTACTGACCTTTTAGGAGTTATGAGCGATTTCGTACTTTTTATCCCTGTAGCGCCCCCGTCAGGCCAATTGGAGTGAGCCTTGGTGAAGTTGTTGGTGTGAGTAATACCATCCCTCCAAGTTTCAAGTCTCTACGACTTACGGTTTGGTCTGCACAATCAGTTTTACATAGAGATGGCTGATCCTTGGCCATTCTAACAATTACAATAGGGTTACAGCACTATGCGCTTGAACCCCTAATAATTAAAAAACAGAGAAAGACAATGTAATTTCTCCACATGCATTCAGACCAGAACTGATATAATCGCAGCAGAAATATATCAAAATGTAATTTGCTATAGTGCAACATAAAAAAGAGTCTAAGCTTTCAGTTGTTCTTTGTCTTGGGCTGCTGTATCTGAACCAATATACAACAGATATTACATAAATCTAATTTCTGTAGACCACCGATTGCATTTCAGCAGTAATGGAGATGTTCACTGTTATGACATGGCTTTCCCTTTTTTGATAATTGGATTTCATTTAAAAAAAGGAAAAAAACAAGAAAATGTTTAATTCTGAATGGTTTTCATTCATTAATATATACAGTCGTGGCCAAAAGTTTTGAGAATTACATAAACATTGGAAATTAGAAAAGTTGCTGCTTAAGTTTTTATAATAGCAATTTGCATATACTCCAGAATGTTATGAAGAGTGATCAGATGAATTGCATAGTCCTTCTTTGCCATGAAAATTAACTTAATCCCGAAAAAAACTTTCCACTGCATTTCATTGCTGTCATTAAAGGACCTGCTGAGATCATTTCAGTAATCGTCTTGTTAACTGAGGTGAGAATGTTGACGAGCACAAGGCTGGAGATCATTATGTCAGGCTGATTGGGTTAGAATGGCAGACTTGACATGTTAAAAGGAGGGTGATGCTTGAAATCATTGTTCTTCCATTGTTAACCATGGTGACCTGCAAAGAAACGCGTGCAGCCATCATTGCGTTGCATAAAAATGGCTTCACAGGCAAGGATATTGTGGCTACTAAGATTGCACCTAAATCAACAATTTATAGGATCATCAAGAACTTCAAGGAAAGAGGTTCAATTCTTGTTAAGAAGGCTTCAGGGCGCCCAGCAAGCGCCAGGATTGTCTCCTAAAGAGGATTCAGCTGCGGGATCGGAGTGCCACCAGTGCAGAGCTTGCTCAGGAATGGCAGCAGGCAGGTGTGAGCGCATCTGCACGCACAGTGAGGCCAAGACTTTTGGAAGATGGCCTGCTGTCAAGAAGGGCAGCAAAGAAGCCACTTCTCTCCAAAACAAACATCAGGGACAGATTGATCTTCTGCAAAAAGTATGGCGAATGGACTGCTGAGGACTGGGGCAAAGTCATATTCTCCGATGAAGCCTCTTTCCGATTGTTTGGGGCATCTGGAAAAAGGCTTGTCCGGAGAAGAAAAGGTGAGCGCTACCATCAGTCCTGTGTCATGCCAACAGTAATGCATCCTGAGACCATTCATGTGTGGGGTTGCTTCTCATCCAAGGCAGTGGGCTCACTCACAATTTTGCCCAAAAACACAGCCCTGAATAAAGAATGGTACCAAAACAGCCTCCAACAGCAACTTCTTCCAACAATCCAACAACAGTTTGGTGAAGAACAATGCATTTTCCAGCACGATGGAGCACCGTGCCATAAGGCAAAAGTGATAACTAAGTGGCTCGGGGACCAAAACGTTGAAATTTTGGGTCTATGGCCTGGAAACTCCCCAGATCTTAATCCCATTGAGAACTTGTGGTCAATCCTCAAGAGGCGGGTGGACAAACAAAAACCCACTAATTCTGACAAACTCCAAGAAGTGATTATGAAAGAATGGGTTGCTATCAGTCAGGATTTGTCCCAGAAGTTGATTGAGAGCATGCCCAGTCGAATTGCAGAGGTCCTGAACAAGAAGGGCCAACGCTGCAAATACTGACTCTTTGCATAAATGTCATGTAATTGTCGATAAAAGCCTTTGAAACGTATGAAGTGCTTGTAATTATATTTCAGTACATCACAGAAACAACTGAAACAAAGATCTAAAAGCAGTTTAGCAGCAAACTTTGTGAAAACTAATATTTGTGTCATTCTCAAAACTTTTGGCCACGACTGTGTATTAGAATGTGTCAAACCTCATACTTATGATGCTGTGCTGAAAGCAAATTCAAAAATAAGAGAAAATTGAATGTTGAATTATGACAGAATAATTCAATCAAGTTTTAAAAGGTATGAGCACTGTTGGAACTGCAGACAGGGCAGGTCTGGTACGCCTCATTGAAATGGCTCTGTCCCAGCAGGCTTTGTGCCAGCATTGGGTTTCCGGCATGACCCCAGCATTGTGTCTTTTCAAGTACTGTACCTACTGTGCTGGACTTGGCTGCTTTTTCTGGACATCAATAGACATGCATTTGTGTTTGTTTGGCTAGAGCCTGGAGTATTATTAATTACTGCTATTAGACGGTAAATTTAAACCAAAGGGTTTGTTCTTTGTCCAACTGCAGCAAATCTTTAATCAAAATGTTACACACTTTCCTTTAATACCGTTGTTGACAAAAACTGTGCTACTTACTAAAAATATAAGATCTTAAAATAAAACAGAACAACACCACTAGTAAGGGTATCATTCTTTCCTTTTTTCCTGTGTGAGGAACATATGTTTAATACACAGCAGCACATGCGTATGCTAATAAACTGTGGTCTTTAAATGGACACTGATGCTGTGCCCTAAGACTAGCAGATGGACTATTTGGCACAGAGCAGAATGAGCGGATCCTACTACATCCACGGGAGACTGGGAGAGCTTTCTGTCAGCTTGTTGTTGTGCACACAGTATCCATCTCTGTTTTTTTCTTTGTGTCTGCTCTCTCACCTATCTGTCACTCTGTGTTTCTGGCCACATTTCTCTCAAACACATGCCAGTACATCAGTCTAGATCAGTCTAGTCTTGTACCTTTCTGTCAGTGCCACTGGTGATGATCTGGAATTCCTCGGGGTGGTAGCATACAACACTGAACAGGGTGTTGGACAAGACCATTTGATTCCTCACAAACCTCCTGGATGGGAAATGAGAAGAACACAGACAGATATGGTTATGTTTTTTCTTTTACAAAGCAAATGTCTGAATGTTTGGTTCATGTTAAAGTGGTTGGTTTAACTTGACACAGAGGAATAACTTAAGGGGAAAGACCGTTCGCTCAGTATGTTTACATTAAATGTCTATGTTTTGATGCTCTTGAAACTCACACCAGGTCCCAGATGATGCAAGCTCCATCAGAGCTGGCCGTCACACACTCCTTGTCGTTACTCTTGATCTTAATGCAGTTAACCGTGGCTTTGTGCTCCTTCATGGTCTCAATGAGTCGATATGAGTTCTGGAATATCTCCCATACTCTCACCTTTAGTACAGAAAGACATCAAAGTATACATTCATTCTGCATTCCACAAAAAAACTAACTTTACTTTTTACATGGCTGCTTAGAATTTAATTCTGACTGGCCAACTGTGCCATTCTGACACATGTGGTTATATAATAAAAGCTAAACTGTATATTTGACCAAGTTAACTGATTTCTTACACATGCTAATGTTAAAAGGTTTGGAGTCAGAAAGACTGGTAACACTTTAGTATCCACCTTATTTTTCCCGTAAAAACGGGCATGGCCATTTGTAAATTTAATGTGTATGGCTTCCAGTGTCATCTATATTTAACTTCATAAAACAGCTAGTATTGCGGTTTGATATTGCAAAGTGGTGTGTCCTACCATATTATTTTAATGCACTATCTTAATTATGAACACACTAGTTTGTAGTGCAAACAGTTGTATTGTTTCTCTACAGTGGCTAAAGAACCAGAAGTCTTGCAAATATGTGACCCTGGACCACAAAACCAGTCTTAAGTTGCTGGGGTATATTTGTAGCAACAGCCAAAAATATATTGAATGGGTCAAAATTATTGATTTTTCTTTTATGCCAAAAATCATTAGGAAATTGAGTAAAGATCATGTTCCAAATATTGTCCTATCCTAACAAACCATATGTGACTCTGGACCACAAAACCAGTCATAAGGTTAAATTTTACAAAACTGAGATGTATACATCATATGAAAGCTCAATAAATAAGCTTTCGATTGATATATGGTTTGTTAGGATAGGACAATATTTGGCCGAGATACATCTATTTGAAAATCTGAAATCTGAGGGTGCAAAAAAATCTAAACACTGAGAAAATCACCTTTAAAGTTGTCCAAATTAAGTTCTTAACAATGCATATTACTAATCAAAAATTACATTTTGATATATTTACAGTAGGAATTTTACAAAAAATCTTCATGGAACATCAGCTTTACTGAATTTCCTAATGATTTTTGGCATAAAAGAAAAATCAATAATTTTGACCCATACAATGTATTTTTGGCTATTGCTACAAATATACCCCAGCGACTTAAGACTGGTTTTGTGGTCCAGGGTCACATATATCAATAGAAAGCTTATTTATTGAACTTTCATATGATGCATACATCTCAGTTTTGTAAAATTTAACCTTATGACTGGTTTTGTGGTCCAGGGTCACATATAGGGTGGATAAGGACCAATTCTCACTATTAACTAGTTGCTTATTAGCCTGCTTATTATTAAAATATTAGCTGTTTATTAGTACTTATAAAGCACATATTCTGCATGACCATATTCTACATCCCTAATCCTACCAAATACCTAAACTTAACAACTATTTATAAGCAGCAACTTAGGAGTTTATTGAGGCAAAAATCGTAGTTAATGGAGAATTGGACCTTTAAATAAAGTTTGACCGAAAGGCTTTTTTAATATGTTTATTATATATAGTAATTTATGTTTACCAAAGCATATTTATTTGATCAAAAAACAGTAAAAACAATACTACTGTGACATTATAACAATTTAAAATAAGTATTTTCTACTATTTTTTAAATATATTTTTTATATATTTTAAAATTTATTTAATTATGTAATGGAAAAGCGGAATTTTCCATTGCTCCAGTCTTTAGTGTCGCATTATCCTTCAGAAATCATTCTAATTTGCTGAAACATTTCTTATTATTACCCATGTTGAAAACAGTTGTTCTGCTTTATATTTTTTGGATTTAGTTTTTATTTTTTTCCAGAATTATTTGATGAATAGAACAATATATTCATAGAATGTCACAGTAGAATAGTTTTTACTGTATTTTTGATCAAATAAATACGCTTTGGTAAAAATAAAATACTTCTTTTAAAAACATTTAAAAAGCCTTCCGGTCACACTTTATTTTAAGGTCCAATTCTCGCCATTACCACACCATTAACTATGACTTTTGCCTCAATAAACTCCTAATTTGCTGCTTATTAATAGTAAGGTAGTTGTTGAGTTCAGGTATTGGGTAGGATTAGGGATGTAGAATATAGTCATGCAGAATAAATGCTTTATATGTACTAATAAACAGCCAATATGTTATTAATAGGCATGCTAATAAGCAACTAGTTAATAGTGAGAACTGTTCCCTGTACTAAAGTGTTATCAAAAGAATTTCTAGAAAAAAAAAAAAAAAAACTTACTGACCACAAACTTTTGAACATTAATGTAGTTGTGCTAGTTTCTTGTGGCACTCTGGATGCTTTTTATGCTCTGGATGCTCAGTAAATAAATAAATTCAGCACAATCAAATATGTTTATTTTATGATTATGTATTTGGTAGGTGGGATAATGTACACAACACACAAAAAATGTTAAGCCGTTTTTTTTAAGATTTACACAATTTAATTAACAGTAAGATTTCATCAAATTGAATAGAATAATCCTTACATATGTCAAATTGATTAATTGCGATTACTCACATCCAAAATAAAATTTTGTGTTTACATAATGTGTGTGTGTATACTGTGTATATTTATACACACATTTACACACTCACACACACACACACACACACACACACACACACATTTATTTTTCTTTCTTTTTTTAAAGAAATTAATATTTTTATTCAGCAAGGATGTGTTAAATTGATGCAAAGGGATAGTAAAGACTTTTATTTTTGGTTAAATGCTGTTCTTTTCAACTTTTTATTCATCAAAAAATAGAAAGAGGTTTCAAAAAATATGAAGCATCACAACTGTTTCCAACATTGGTAATAAATCACCACATTAGAATGGTTTATAAAGGATCATGTGACACTGAAGACTGGAGTAATGATGTTGAAAATTCAGTTGTGCATCACAGGAATAAATTATATGTACTTATTTATTATAAGTACATTAAAATAGAAAACCAGTATTTTAAATTGCAATAATATTTCAAAATATAACTGTGGTTTTTCTGTATTTTTGATCAAATAAATGCAGCCTTAATGATCATAAGAGACTTCTTTAAAAATGATTAAAATCAAAAAAGTTTGAACAGTATACACAGAGTACACACGCATATAATATGTAAACAAACTTTTATTTTGAATGTGATTAATCACGATTAATCAATTTGACATCTCTAATTTTAATTGAATAACTGAACAATCTTTAATCAATTATTACGTTAAAATACGTAAGGATTATTAACTTCAATTTGATGGAATTTTACTATTAATTAAACTGCGTAAATATTAAAAAAGGCTTTTTTTTTCTTTTTGTGCAGTAATGTACAGTGTTTATTCCAAAACAGGAGCACAGCTCTCAAAAGTAAGTTTTTGATGTGTATCTGATGTTCTGTACCTGTCCTTCTCCCCCTCCGCTGACAATCCTCTTGCAGTCATTGGTTGCTGCTATGGCAGTCACTTCCATACTGTGGGCATTATGAATTATCAGCCTCAGCTTCCCACTCTCTGGGGTGAACACGCGGATCTTCCCATCATTCCAAGCTGAGAAAAACAAGTTATCAATTAAAGATTTATCATATAGTCCACAAGAGAAAACAGTTTAATTTATGAACGCTTGAATCTTAATTCTGTTGTTACCTGAATGATCCATGATTTTTTTGTTTTGTTTTGTTTGTTTTTTTAGTGATAGTTTTTTCATGAGTCCCACTGTCCTTCAGAAAAATCCTTCAGGTCCCACACATTATTTGGTTTTTCAGCATTTTTGTGTATTTGAACACTTTCCAACAATGACTGTATGATTTTGAGATCCATCTTTACACTCTGAGGACAACCGAGGGACTCATATGCAACTATTACATAAGGTTCAAATGCTCACTGATGCTTCAGAAGGAAACATGATGCATTAAGAGCTGGGGGTGAAAACTTTTGAATTTGAACATCAGGGTCAATTTAACTTATTTTGTTATCTGGGAAACATGTAAGTATCTTCTGTAGCTTCTGAATGGCAGTACTAAATGAAAAAAAAAAAGATATTTAGGCAAAATAAGAAAAATGTAAAAATTTTCATTGTTCATTGTGTCAAAAGTTTACACACCTGGCTCTTAATGCATAATTTTTCCTCCTGGAGCATCAGTGAGCGTTTGAAACTTCTATAACAGCTGCATATGAGTCCCTCAGTTGTCCTCAGTGTGAAAATATGGATCTCAAAATTATACAGTCATTGTTGGAAAGGGTTCAAATACACAAAAATGCTGAAAAACCAAAGAATTTGTGGGACCTGAAGGATTTTTCTTAAGAACAGTGTGCAGTTTAACTGTTCAGCACAAACAAACTATAAATTCAACTATTAGTTTCTCTAAAAAATATCATGAATTTGTATGATCCCTCTTATTCTGGTAAATAATTAACATTTTGCAGATTCTGCAAGATGTATGTAAACTTTTGACCTCAACTGTATTACATATTATAAAATATTAATAATTAATAGTTATTATTAAATTAAACCATTTCATAGAGTTTAAATTTACAGTTTGTAACATTTCTAATGCACATACTGATCAACAAACCATCCTGTATGAGACTGACCACTGAAGATGCTCCTGCCATCCTGTATAAAGCCCAGAGCGTTGCATGTTATGTTAGGCACTGTGATACGCAGAAGCTCCTTGGAGGTCTCAGTATGCCACACTCGTATATCATTCTGTGAACAGGTGGCAAAGAGCTCTGACGTCCCACTGTTGGGAGTACAAGAGAGTTGAAGAAAACAGATAGAGAGTCAATGCTTTTTTTTTAAATAAGGGCTCCAACATAAAGCTTATGTCTCCCTCAAGTGGCAGAAGGGAGTATCACTCACAAAGGAAAAGCCACGTCCTTTACAGCACTATTATGATTTGTAGCAATGAGTTCTGGTTTGAAGTCAGTGTAGCCTAAACTGTAGATTTGTGCAGCTTCTGTCCCGACGTAGAACTGCTGTCCATCTCCACGCAGGGTCACTGATGTCACCCCTCCCTCCAACTGAACACACCTGTTACAAATTATTAGTTAACCATAACAAATAACAAAGGAAGAAAACAAAGAGCAAAAGAAAGAATAAAGAAGAGGAAACAAGGGTTGTTACATACTTAATGGTTTTGAAATTCCCTCCTGAGCACAAAGACAACGTCCCATCTCCTGATCCAACTAAAATATCACCAGTCTTCAAGACTTTAAGAGTGTTCACTCCCTGGAACAACAAGAAAAAGCGCTTGCGATGTGAAATGACATTTTCCCCAAAAGGTTACCCAAAAAAAGTTTTGTTCAGACTTGTTGTTCAACTTAGTTTGTGCGTCTCTGTAAACTCATGTTCTTTGGGCTGTGTAGTGCAATAAATAAGAGCAAAATTGAATGAAACATAAATGAGACTAAAAGTAATGTCATTTTCTGTGAATGATTATATCCTGTGCATATAACAGAAACGTAACTTCTTGAAGAAAAAAAAAGAAAAAAAGAACTGATGACTCACCTTGCTGAATTTTTGTTTAACAGGGCCGCAGCTGTTGAGCAACCTTGTTTTCAGGTTCACTTTTAGAATATCCCCACTAGTAGTTCCGCAGTAGAAATAATGATCGTCATCTGGGATCTGCAAGGCAGGGAAAACATTTAAGCTGATTCATGTTCTATATACCATTCATCCAAGGCATGAGCAGGTAAGAATGAGAGAACCAGAACCGGCAGTAACAGTCATTCTTACTCACCTCTAGACATTTGACAATTCTCTTGAGCTGTCCAGTCTGACATTCTGTGGGCCGGATCTTTCTGTTGAGCAAATCAAGCTCCCACACACGCAGAGTTCCACTTGAAAAAACACATTAAATTAACATTTGCAGAAAGTAATCAGCACTTTATTTTAAACACACTATCTATTCGTAGTATATATTTACCAACTGACTCTAAAATACATGTATTATATCATATAAATATTATATAATCATATTATATAAGCGCACAAATGTGTAAAGGGCATGTTAGATTATTTTAATAGTATAGGTTATACGTTACTGACAGTGCAGTACATTTTTGCTTTATTAAAGTGGTAAAAGTTATATTTTAAAAATTATATTAAAATTATATATTAAAAATTACATTATATTTTATTTTCAACCCATTAATGCCATTAATTGTAATGTTCCAGTGATTATTTATTTAAATCAGAATATTAGAATTATTTCTAAAGGATCATGTGACACTGAAATATGGAAAGGCTGTTGAAAATTCAGCTTTGCCATCACAGGAATAAATTACATTTTAAAATATATTAAAATAGCATTGAAATTGGTATTTTAATTGTAATATAATAATATTTTAAAATATTGCTGTTTTTGCATAATAGACCTTACACTACCAGTCAAAAGTTTTTGAACAGTAAGATTGTTTGTTTTTTTAAAGAAGTCTCTTCTGCTCCCCAAGCCTGCATTTATTTGATCCCAAGCAGAGCAAAAACAGTAAAGTTTTGAAATATTTTTGCTATTTAAAATAACTTTTTTCTATTTGAATATATTTTAAAATTTAATTTATTCCTGTGATCAAAGCTACATTTTCAGCACCATTACTCCAGTCATCAGTGTCACATGATCTTTCAGAAATCATTCTAATATGCTTATCTGCTGTTCAAGAAACATTATTATTATGATTACAATATTTAAAGTTGAGTACATTTTTTCAGGATTCTTTGATGAACAGAAAGATCCAAAGATTAGCATTTATCTGAAATAAAAAAACATTTGTAACACACTATACTGTTCAAAAGCTTGGAGTCGGTTATGTATATATATATTTATTTTTCTTTTTACTTTTATTTTGCAAAGATGCTTTAAATTGATCAGAAGTGATGTTAAAGACACTGATAATATTACAAAATATTTCTGTTTTTAGATAAATGCTGTTATTCTGAACTTTCTTTCATAAAGGAAACCTGAAAAAATTTTACTCAGCTGTTTTCAACATAATAATAATAATAAAAAAAAGAGCTGCAAATTAGAATATTAGAATGATTTCTGAAGGATCATGTGACTGGAATAATGATGCTAAAAATGTAACTTTGAAACCACAGGAATAAATTACATTTTAAAATATATTCAATAGAAAATGGTTATTTTAAATAGTAAAAATATTTCAAAATGTTACTGTTTTTTTCTGAACTGTCTTTTTGATCAAGGAAACCTGAAAAAAATTATACTCAGCTGTTTTCAACATAACAATAATAAAAAATATTAAATCAGAATATTAGAATGATTTCTGAAGGATCTTGTGACTGGAATAATGATGCTAAAACTTCAACTTTAAAACCACAGGAATAAATTACTTTTATAATATATTCAATAGAAAAGGGTTGTTTTAAATAGTAAACATATTTCAAAATGTTACTGTTTTTGCTGTGCTTTGGATCAAATAAATGCAGGCTTGGTGAGCAGAAGAGACTTCTTTAAAAACCAATCAAATCAAAACTTTTGACTGGTTGTGTATATTTTTATTTAATGTGAGATTAAGTGTGAACCATTATACTATAAAAATTTGTTTTTGATCCAAATGGAAATGGAAATGATTCTTGCATGAATGATTATTACCATAAATTTGGACTTACTTTCCAGCAGAGACAAAGATTTCATCGTTCAGGTTGGTGTATTCGATGATGAGGCAGTGACCAGCACTCTGTGCTGAAGCAGGACTGCCACATATTGCCTCCTTACTCTCAATGTTCCACACTACGATACTAAAACCATCAAGTAAACATGCTAAGAAAATCATTTCTATTGTACAGTTAGATTAAACCATAATATAGATGTAGAACTTGTTTAATTAAGCAACACTAAACGATATTTTGAGCTAAGAAACATCAAAATATGGGAAATATCAATTCAAGATTTTACCTGCCATCATCCTGTCCTCCCAAAGATACCAGATACTTATCATTTGGGGAGAAGCTGAGATCTTCAACTCTGGCTTTGTGTAGCACAAGACGGGCATAAATTTCCTTCTTCTCATAGTCCCAGATAATAACATCAGCCTGTAGTGAGAAATACTCATCTTATTTTAAAAAAACTATAGAATGGAGTACTAAGGGGACATTGTGTAAATAGCGTTATTTTCCACTATTATTGCAGCAGCTCACCTTAAAGCCCATGAACGTGACCTGTCCAGATGCAATATAGCGTCCACTTTTGGACACAGATATGCAAGAGACGTTGTTCGTGTGGCCATGGAGGAAAGTTTGTCTTCCACTTCTCAGACTCTTAATAATAACAGTGCAGCCAAGAGGATAAATGAGATGTTCTTTGTCTGGGTGCACTTTAAGTCCAGAAAACACATGACCTGTATAAATGTATCAACAATGTAGATGTTGATGTTTCGGTACCGCTAAATTACATATTAGAAAATAGCGTGAGTACTGTAATGCAGATCAAATAGTCAAATGCAATAAAGTTATCGTTTACCTTACCATTAAAACCAATAACAGCCACTAATGCGATTTGAGGGACTTCTTGCGCGTCTTCTGCCATTGTGATAACTTGTAGAGTAAAAATGAGTCGAAAATGCTGCTGGCTTTTGGAGCCAAACACATGTATCCAGGCAACAGTAGCACGTTGTGTTTGGACTGGTTGCTTAGTAGCGGAAGAGAATTCATTCATTTTACTGAATCGATTCATCTGAATTGTTCGAATGAGGATAGATAGATAGATAGATAGATAGATAGATAGATAGATAGATAGATAGATAGATAGATAGATAGATAGATAGATAGATAGATAGATAGATAGATAGATAGATAGATAGATAGATAGATAGATAGATAGATAGATAGATAGATAGATAGATAGATAGATAGCAGCTTGTTGTGTTGTCCGAAACCTACTAACGTTACTGCGCTCAATCATGTCCATAATGCACCACGACGATTTAAGATTTTTACACGACAGTTACTTTTCATGACATATTTAAAGATTCTGATTAAATGTTAGGTAGTCAGATGATTACCTCGGGGATAGACATGTGGAAAAGTAAATTCGCTTATCTTCTCTGGCAAAAGAAACACTGCTCAAGTGAATGGGAGTGAGCTTGCTGTCTGTAATAACTTTAGGCACTGAAATTAGTTAATATCGTGATGATTAATAGGTAGGTGGGTATTTATTTATGTGTTCATTCATTCATTCATTCATTCATCGTATTCATAGTCAGAAAAGCTGTTTATGCTATTTTATTTTATTTTTACGTAATACTATATTTGTATGTTCACAAAGAGTAGCCTATGAATGAAAACATGTCAAATTAGTCATTTTAAAACATTTGTTCTAAAAGCATTCTTTTAAATTAAAAGTTGCATGTTAATAAAATATAATTGCTTTTGTGTAAATCATTAAATGAGTAGTTCACTTTCAGAACAAAAATGTACAGATAATGTACTCACCCCCTTGTCATCCAGAATGTTCATGTCTTTCTTTCTTCAGTCATAAAGAAATTATGTTTTTTGAGGTAAACATTTTAGGATTTCTCTCCATATAATGGACTTCTATGGTGCCCCTGAGTTTGAACTTCCAAAATGCAGTTTAAATGCAGCTTCAAAGGGCACTAAATGATCCCAGCTGAGGAAGAAGGGTCTTATAGCGAAACGATCAGTTATTTTCTAAAAACATTTACAATTTATATACTTTTTAATCTGAAATGCTCGTCTTGCCTAGCTCTGCATGAACTCTGTGTATTCCAGTTCATGATAGTTAGGGTATGTCGAAAACTCCCATCTCATTTTCTCCTCCAAATTCAAAATTGGCCTACATCGCTGCAGAAGTACTGATCCAGTGTTTACAAAGTGAATGTGCAAATAAGATCAAACACTATTTACAAAAAAAGGTAAAACAGCGACGTAGGATGATTGTGAAGTTGGAGGAGAAAATGAGATGGGAGTTTTTCGACATACCCTAACTGTAATGAACCGGAATACACAGAGTACACACAGAGCTAGACAAGACAAGCATTTGAGGTTAAAAAGTATTTTTTTTTTTTTTAGAAAATAACAGATCGTTTTGCTGGATAAGACCCTTCTTTCTCGGCTGTGATCGTTTAGAGCCCTTTGAAGCTGCACTTTGGAAGTTCAAACTCGAGGGCACCATAGAAATCCACTATATGGAGAGAAATCCTGAAATGTTTTCCTCAAAAAACATAATTTTCTTACGACTGAAGAAAGAAAGACATGAACATCTTGGATGACAAGGGGGTGAGTACATTATCTGTATTTTTGTTCTGAAAGTGAACTACTCCTTTAAGGGCATAGTTTCAAGTTTATTTGTATAGCGCTTTTCACAATACAAATCGTTGCAAAGCAGCTGTACAAAAAAAAAGTAGGCTACTACAATATATTTAGTAGCTTATTAGTGGTGACTACTGTATGTTAAGTCGATGTACATATGGTATAAATATTAAAAACAGTAATGGTGTAATCAAAAACAGATGATGAACACTAATAGTAATGAGTATGTGTAGTGCTGTAAGTATATAGTATATGTAATATAGAATTCTTAAGTATATAAAATAAATGTCACCTGTCTGTAATTTTAGTAAACCCTTCTGGGGAAAAAAAAGACTTTGGTTAGATTTTTCAGGTGTGTTTGATTATGGTTGGAGCTAAAAAAAATTTCAGGACAGTGGATTTTGGGGGTAGTGTTACCCACCCTGTTCTGCTGTGTCAGATATCCCTGGTGAAAAATAAATATATTAAAATGTATTTAAAATACATTTATTTAATGCTAAGTATAATACAAATGCATTTATTTATTATACACCTAATTAAAATACCTTGCTATTTTACTTTTAGTAAACTATGGTATACCTAAAGTGTTACATGTATCCTTGTGTTTCTTGTTCTTGCACTGCTCTATTTTGGTTTCTCCCTTTGTCTCCCCCTGTTATTCTGTTGAAGTTGGTTTGTACCTGATTATTGCTTTCACCTGTCCTTGTCATTAGTTTGTCTTTATAAGTCTGTCCCAGGTTTCAGTCCTTTGTCGGTCATTGATTTAGTCTATGTGTGTGGATGTTTCCTGTGATTTCTACTGAAGATTTATATTAAAAGTATTTGTTATTTGGATACCGTCTCGTCTAACGAGAGTTGGAATGGTATGTGGCGGATTTCATTGAGCTATACCATCAGGTGAGCTGGCCCGACGCCTCTATCGGCATCGTGTTTCTGTTGGGGCTGGACAAAGATACTATTCGTTGCGATCTCTCTGTTCACGATTTCCTGTTTGTCGAATTGGTCAATATCATTCTTTATTTAAACTGCTCTAATTTCGAGATAGAACAAATAGAGAATGTCAGTCCGATGCATCGTCCAGCCCCCTCAGAAGCACGCCAAATCGCACCAGCTCACCCGAAGCCAAGAACCGCCATATACCGCTCCAACAGCTCAGACCACCTGCCACGTCCTGAACAACCCGACATCCTCCAAAGCTCCATAGTCTCCCTCAGCCCAGTACCGCAGTCAGCACAACAGGCTGCAACGCTCGAGTCTGCACGCAAGATGGCGGCAACGCCCGAGTCTGCACGCAAGGTGGCTGCAACACATGAGTCGGCACCCAAAATGGCCTCCGTTCCTGAGTTCTCAGTCAAGATGGCCTCCGTTCCTGAGTTCCCTTCCAAGATGGCCTCCGTTCCTGAGTTCCCGGCCAAGATGGCCTCCGTTCCTGAGTTCCCGGCCCAGATGGCCGCCGTTCCTGAGTCCTCGGCTAAAATGGCCACCAAGCCTGAGTCTCCAGCCAGGATGGAAATTATGAATATTATGGACGTGGCGCTCTCAATGGCGTTTACGGCCCCAATCCTCTCTCCTGAGTGTCCCAAGTCTCCGCTGGTTCCGTCCAGCCGTCCAGAATCTCCGCTGGTCCCGTCCAGCCATCCAGAATCTCCACTGGTCCCGTCCAGCCATCCAGAATCTCCGCTGATCCCGTCCAGCCTTCCTGAGCTTCCGCTGGTTCCGCCCAGCCTCCCAGAGCGCCCTCCAGTGTCCGCTCCTCCTGAGCGCCCTCCAGTGTCCGCTCCTCCTGAGCGCCCTCCAGTGTCCGCTCCTCCAGAGTGCCCTCCAGTGTCCGCTCCTCCAGTGCTCCCTCCAGAACCCACTTTGCCAGAGGGCCCTTCTAAATCCCTAAATTTCCCCAAGAAAATATTTTGGGGGGGGGCATAGGTCCACAGCCTACATGGCCAGGCCGAAGGCTGAGGCCACCTGAACTGTCTATTCAGCCATGGCCTCCTGATCTCCCTGACCCGCCATGGCCTCTCGAACTGTCTGTCCGGCCATGGCCTCCTGAACTCCCTGACCCGCCATGGCCTCACGAACTGTCTGCCTGGTCATGGCCTCCTGAACTCCCTGATCCGCCATGGCTCCCTGATCCACCCTGGAGGCTTTCCCAGGCCGCCAAGTTCCTGTCCTGTAGCGGCTTCATGGGCGCCCGCCCTCCCTCCCCGGTGGTACTGTTACGGCGCGAGACACACCTACCGGGAGGGGGGAGTAATGTTATATGTATCCTTGTGTTTCTTGTTCTTGCACTGCTCTATTTTGGTTTCTCCCTTTGTCTCCCCCTGTTATTCTGTTGAAGTTGGTTTGTCCCTGATTATTGCTTTCCCCTGTCCTTGTCATTAGTTTGTCTTTATAAGTCTGTCCGAGTTTTCAGTCCTTTGTCGGTCATTGATTTAGTCTATGTGTGTGGATGTTTCCCGTGATTTCTCCTGAAGATTTATATTAAGTATTTGTTATTTGGATACCGTCTTGTCTAACCAGCACTACAGCTAACATAAAGTCTGCTAAACTGGAACAACTAATTTTGTACTTAATGCACTTTAATTGTTCGGAAGTAGTGCTAAAGGCCAACTATAGATATACTTAAGTATATTTGATTGTGTACTTTAGGAACACTTTCAATATTTTGCATTTTAAAACATTATTCAAATATTATATTATTTAAATATTTATATCATTTAAAGATCATACAATCCTCATCACTAGTGGCATTAAAACATATTTTAGGCTTAATGTTAAGAAATGTGCATTGTGTACAAGTAGTACCTCAAACAAAGTTTAATTACAATTTTTATATCAGTAAGTATCGAGCAATCTGTTGAGCAATGTTAATAGACTTGAACTATACTTAGTATAAAATAAATGCATTTTAAATCTATTACCTTTTCTACAAGGGATGTCACTTTCCCCATAGCTGACTGGTTCAGTTTGGATTTGCAATTGCTTACCCAGAATAAAACCTGCTGTAGAGCAAGATTAACAAGATTAGTATAAACACAACTATAACCCAGTCCACCTTCTTGAGCCCAAAAAACTGTGTTTGCGCAAACTAAATTCAAACTTAGCTATTATAACTGATTTTGTGCAACAAGCTTCAGTATTTTTTACTCACTTTTCATTTAAATATTTACACATTGATTTTCATGTCCACTTGATTGACCACCACCATGGTTTATTTTCACCTGCATCTTCCTGGTGTAAAAGATCACAATATTTTATTTACAATAAAATTTCTAGTCAAATACTGTCTTTACAAACTTGAGTTATTCCAGAAATACAATGAACAACAAGACCACAAGGTTAAATTAATCTAACAAGTCATATAATTTTTTTTTTTTTTTTTGAAAATGTAAATAAATAATATTGTGGAAATTTCGATCTTAAATTTACATGTTTTTTTTTTTTTCATACTGCAATAGCACAGCAATATACATGTAGTCCTACACTGCAGTCCAAAAAAAACTGCTTTATTGTCCCTTGCTTTGTTGACGATGACATTTGGCAGTGTGACCTTTGATATAAAAAAGTAGTTGTGTTCACTGTAAAAGCAGCGGTGGAACAGACAAAGAGTGCTGGATACCCCACACCTCTAGAGACCGGATCTTGAAGTATCCCCTACAGAGAGGTGGACTCTCAAACGTATCACAGCGTTCAGAACAGCCAGCTGTCAGATCAGCCTGCAGGTGCAACGCATGGCCACCATCACCACCTGCAGGATAGAGACCACACAAAAAGAGCCGTAAGTAAAAGAGTGTATACACAATATTTAGTGTAAATTAAGGCAGGAGCTGTAATTTTCCCAGTAATGTTGACACACAGGTAGCGTGAACACACGTGAACACAGCATTGAACACACACTCTTGAGCAGGATTTTTCTGGTTTCACACATTTGCAGGTCAAATGTGCATTTAGGGCATGTAAATATTAGCCTGAGAGGCAACCAAGTTGTTTATAATAACAATAGGCAATAACTGATGTCTTTTGAGATGAAAACAGCAGCTCACCAATAAAGAGTGTCTCATCATCTCCTGCCATGAATTTGAAGGTTGACACTGTACAGAGTGGGGACCTTCCGGTGGTTCTGTCCACAAGAGTGCTTATCAGAGAGCTAATGGAGAGAGTTTGTTTCTGTTGAGAGGAATCACATTTGTCAGACATCCCAGAGATCTGCAGCACTGTACGCTGATATCGTTCCATTCCTGGTCGTAGCTGAAAAGTTGATTTGATTATTAATGAAATGATTTGTTATGTACCACAAATCATATTTTGGTGCAACATACAGTTCAAAGCATGACAAATCAATTGAATCAGATGACAAATGTAGACTTACAGTGAAAACAAAACACTCTCCTGTGCCAAAGAACTTAAATCCTTTTTCATCACTATTCTTCTGAGCCCAATCAGAGGACAAGAAAGCCCCACAAACCTGTGTTGCCATGAGACCAAGCATGAGAAAGTCAAACTACACAAAAGTACTGAGATTTCAGTATTTCTGTAATATTTCATATAAAGAGAAATGCATACATACCTCCTCATCTGCAGTTTTCAAGAGTAGAACAGTTGGATCGCGACCCTCAACTTTGGAATAAAACCTAGAAGAAGAAAAAAATCCACTGCTGTTCAAAAGTTTGGAATCAGTAAAACTTGTCTTTTTTTTTAAGAAATCTCTTATGCTTGTCAAGGCTGTATTTATTTGATCAAAAATACAGAAAAAAACAGTAATATTGCAAAATGTTATTACAATGTAAAATAATGTTTTCTTTTTTAATATACTTTAAAATATAATTTATACCTGTGATGCAAAGCTGAATTTTTTATCAGCCATTACTCTAGTCTTAAGTGTCACGTGATCCTTCAGAAATCATTATAATATGCTGATTTATTACTTTTATTATCCGTGCTGGAAACAGTTGTGCTGCTTAATATTTTTTGGAGCCTGTGATTATTTTTTTCTGGATTTGTTAATAATTAATAAGAAAAGTTGTTTTATATGTATATTTTAATTTGAAGCGCAATATTTTATGTATGTTAAAAAATTTAGGATCAGTAATATTTTTTTTTTTTTTTTTTTTTTTTTTTTTAGCAAGGGCACATGTCAAAAGTCACAGTAAAAACATTGTTACAAAATGTTTAACTTTATATGTATCAAAGAATCCTGAAAATGTATCACGGTTTCCACAAAATATTAACAGCTGTTAATAACTGTTAATTAACTGTTTTCAACTTAATAATTAGAAATGTTTCCTGAGCACCAAATCAGCATATTAGAATGATATTTGAAAGATCATGTTGTACTAAAGACTGGAGTAACAATTTTAACTAATTAAATAATATTTTTAAATGATAAAGTTACTGTATATTGATAGTATAATTCAAGTAAGTGCCCCTGTGAATCACAATAACTTACGAGGAGAGACTTCTGCCATCAACATTTGTACTGAATAGCTGCACAGGACTGAATAAAGCAAATCGCTCTGGAATCCAGGCCCAGACCACCCTCATCTCTGTTTCAGTCACTACAGAGGAGCTGAAGGCCCGAAAATCCATAGCTTGGTATGAGCTTAGGGGAAAAAAAAGATTGCAGTTGCAGTTTATTGTCAATATCAAAAATACAGTTTATATATAATAAGAATTCAGCACATTTTTGTAATTAAATACAGCAATTACCAAGTTTTAAGCACTTTAAGGCATTTAAGCACATATGGAAAAAGACCACCTAAATCAATGATTAAAAAAGCATTTTTGTCAAATCAAGGTAATCAAAGGTAAATATGATGTCTATGACTGTTATTGTGCCATTTGTGGTCCGATCTCCCTAAAACTTTGCATGCTTGTTTAGAATCACATGTGGCATGTGCTCACCATGTTTTATAAAGTTTTGAGCTTTCATTTAGGCTTTATAGGCTTTTGAGTATATTTGAACAGGTCACTTCTCTAAACAGCCCCATTATAGCTTCCCAAAGGGTAGATTGTCTTTATAATTATTGACGCAAATATTTAAGACTGAGCGAAAAACCTAGGACTAGTTCGCAAACATAGTTTTTTTCATCTTCTCAATTATTTAACAAATGGTTTGAATGTTTGGAATGAAGAGGTCTATTCAAATTTCTCACAGACCTTTAGGGCCGTGAGTCAAACAGGCCCACCAAGTTTTGTTCCAATCGACTTCTGTTAACCTTGTCTAATAGGTCCTCAAACTTCATCTGCAAATGACGGCCATGGTTTTTGAGATGTAAATGTCCTCATGGACACTAGTGGCACTTTGAGCCAAGGCCTGCAAACTGATTTTCATGTTGAAACGGTTATGTAGTTACTGTATAGCTGTATATACGTGGCCAAGTTCTGTGACTTTTTTCATATGACCGCAGATTCAGCTCTTACATACGTGTTCTGAGATTGGCAAAGGGAACTTATTCCATTCAAAAGTTATAGCCATTTTAGTAAAAGCTAACATTCTATTTCGAAAGTTTTGGCATCCCTTTGCGACGGTGAGTCGAAAGGTCAGCTTTTTTTGATAATTATTGATAATTATTGATCTTCCTGGATTGGTTCCGAAAAACCTAAAAGTAGGTTCTTCAAAAAAGGCGTGTGTTTGGGACTCCAACGACATAAGACACTTGAGCTTGCGCCAAACGTTTTACAAGTTATGAACGATTTTGTTCTTTTGATCACTGTTCAGCCCCCATCAGGCCAATTGGGGCAAGCCTTGGTGATGTTGTAGATGGTGTAAGTACTACCATCCCTCCAAATTTTCAAGTTTCTATGACTTACAATTTCATCTGCCTGATCAGTTTTACATGGAGATTGCTGATCCTTGCCCATTCTAACAATTACAATACGGTTTCAACACTACACGCTTGAACCCCTATTTATGGAGAACATAAATAATGACCTTACAAACCCCTCACCTCTTATTGTGGATGTCCTTATGAATTAGTGCATCCTTGTTGGCATTGAAGAGATACGTCAGTTCATTGCGTGTGGGCAGCTGTATACTAAAAGCCCTCTTAAGCAGAGCGTCAATAGTGCTGTGCCGTCCCACATTCTGCACAAAATTCTTCATGTCCTGCCTGAAGTCATCGACGTGGGCCACTCGTGAAGACACAGAAACCTTGTAAAGGCTGAGTAGAGCAAGAGCTACCCGGTATAAAACTTTGTAGCCCTCCATTAGATAGACATCCAGCACTCTGATAGCATATGTGAAAGGTAGATCGGCGAAGATCCACATGATCCAGTCAGAGTAGAACTCAAACAGGTTCTGGTGAGAGCTTGCTATTAGCTTCCGGATTCCTCTGCAGTATTTATTAGCAAGGTCTCCAAAGGTCATGCACGAGGCACGTGAAGTGAGGAAAGTCTGGTCGATGTAACGCTTTTTAGGATCTGTGTAGGACATCAGGGAACAAACACTATGGAAACACTGGGCTTCATCCTCACTGAAGTGCAAGAGAAGAGACACCAGAGCGGACAGAATGGGACAGTAGCTGACATCAGGAAAATGGTGGTTTATACATATGAGAATTTTTTTCACTGAATTCAGACCTGCTTTGTTAAGGCAGTATCTGGGAATTTCCCCATCCTCCATAAACTTTGGAAAAGGGTGTGTGCTTATTTGAAATTCCCCGAAATGTTTCCCAGTTAAACCATGGTAGGTGTTCACATCGGCAGTGGTGGATGTGCTCTCGATGCTGTGGATGATGTGCTGGTAAGCCTTGGCTCTGAGAGTATGAGGCATGGACCAAAATCCTGTACGGCCCATTGTTTTGAGCTTATTATGATCACTTGAGATTATCTTTCGATAACGGGTGGCTGCTTCTGGGTCAATCTTTTCCCAGTCTACATACTGACCATATTTCATCCCAGAAGAAGAGCTTATCTCCCACTTATCCACTTCTGAAATGGTCATCATGGGTACACCCTTTAAACTTCCCTTATTTCCTGTAAAAATGATGAATTGCTCAAAAGTTAAAAAAACTGCAGCACTATGAGTTGAATAATAATATTATAACTTATCTTTCCAACCATAGAAACCCCTAATTTGTAAATATATTTGTTGAAAATAACTTGTTAATCAAATTTTTTGATCTTGTCATCTGACAGTACAAAAATCCTTGGTATCACTATTAAAAGGTTCTTTATTGGCATCTTTGGTTCCATGAATATCATTTCCATTGCACTAAATGTTCTTTATAGTTGAGAAAAGGTTCTTTAGATTGTTAAAAAATTCTTTCTTCAAACAAAACAAAACAAGAAACATGTACCAGGGTCAAGAAAATATGAATTTTAAGGCATTGCTGTGTTTTCTTTTGGAACCTTTTTTTTTAAGTGTATGATTGTATTAACTGATTATTTTATAATTTAGTTAGATATTACATTAGGTTAGTTTGAATTAGGCATGCTTAAAATGTGCATAACATATTGGTTATCAGTTGATTCTGGATATTGAATTGAACATGTTCATTTCTATTACTACTGTTACCACTAAATACAACTTTGAAATAAAACCTAATATAAAAAAGCTAAACTACTGTGAGATTTTGTCCATATTTCTGCAAAACATGCCATTAATATGATTAACATCAATATTATTTAATTTTTGATTTGTTCTACTTTAATATTGTTCTGAAGTTACATACAGATTTAAAATAATGAGATATAGTTATATATCTATCAATGCTTTGTTAAACTGTTAAACTTAGAAGAATAAAGCATATACATAAAACCAAATAGGAAATAAAACCGTTATCAAATAAGGATGTGTCCTATTCTGTGTCCAAATCTCCTGATACATCGGTGTCTCATATTTTAGAGCAGTCAATGCAATTTGGGAAAGAAATCAATCAAATCTGTGTGTGAAAATACTGAAATATAACCCCCTTTGTAATCATCCAAATTTTCATAAGTAACTGCAATTAAATGACACATTTTAATTAAACGTAATTCCGTTACATGTAACCAGTAACTACAGTAGTCAACATTTAAAGTAGATCAAAAAAGTTAATCAAAGTTGTCTTAAGACATGAAATGTATTGTTTTGGTTTTAGGACAACTTTGATGAAAGGTTTTGATCCACTTCAATGTTGACTACTGTAGTTTAACCCAACACTACTTAAAGGTGACATTGTTAAATGGTAAAAAGATCTCACTCACACACCTCTATGATCCTTGCTGGCCTGTTTGCTTGAGTTTCCTTTAGATCTTTTGATCGGAGGCTTTGCAGTGATACATGTCCCACCAGGGTTTCTTTTCCCATCCTCATTGTGTAGTGATCTTGCTCTTGGTCTCATAGAATTGCTTCTGCTAAAATGACCTTTTCCTGCATCATCAGTGTCACAAATATAGAATGATCTTGATCGAGGTCTTATGTGGCTTCTGTCCTTGTCAGTCTCTCCCGCTGAGTGTTTTGTCTCCTCAAAGCTGTAAAGAGATCGGGAACGGAGTCTGCCACAGTTTGTCCGGTCTGCATACTGTGAATTATTGCCATCCTCCACATTCAGATTTGTAGAGCCAAAATGGGCACATGGAATATTTGAAGTAACCTGAAGCATGGCCCCAATTGCTCATGTCAAAGAAACTTTCAAAGTTAAGTTCACAGCAGGTTTGTTGTTCTCTTTGTGATGCCCTGAGACACCCGGGTTTTGTTCAGATGATGTGATTGTCACGTGACCTGCACAGGTGGCTGTAGTACTATTGTATACACAGTGGAAAAATTCAGGTCAGGTACTCTCTGAAATGTTCAATTTTTTTGCACCTGTGAATAAGCACTCGAGTATAAACCAATTATATAATGTAGCATAACAGTGATGTGTAGTAATTAGATTCAACATCAGACAGACAGCAAATAAAGATATTTTAGAATACTTCTTAACTATGTAATAGCATTTAAGGATATTATAACTGTTTGTGTTGGGTTTATTCTTATTGCAGAATTTTCAGCACAAGATCAAATGCACAAGGATGTATGACAAAAAACATGGTCGGACATATTAAAACATCTTCGTCAGAACATATTTTTATCAAAAACAGCATTGGCAGATGCACAGTTCTCAAAGTTGTTGTAACACCTCTATATGAAATTAATTTAATAATCCCTTAGAAGTTAAAAACAGAGAAAATCTGTCCTCTTGAAGTGTCACAGAATGTTTATACCAGACACATTTTAATGCCTATTTTTCCAGGAAATTCCAAACGTCATTTCTGTTTCCAACACACGGTTATTTATTCAAACACATATATGTTTGGATGTGAAACAAAATGGTCAGGCTCAAAATGGTGGTTAATAGCATTAAATAAGATGCTAAACCTGTTCTTTTTGTTAGAATGTTACATGTTAACACATTTAGGTTAAGGGTTATCTTATAAACATTACGCTGCTTCATATTAGCACAGTGTACACTGTGATTGCACAGTCAGATAACTCCACATTAATCAAATCAAATTAACCAGAAATATATTTACACCTTTGGTACTAATATACCTTAAAGGTACTAATGTTCAATAGTGTACAGCTTTTGTATATATATATATTTTTTTTTTCGCAGAGAGTGTATTGCTAAATGGAAACAAATAATAGGGATTTCAATTTGAGAAAGTGATCTGAAAGTGAAAAGGAAACTCAAGAGGTACTAACCTTTGTGTAGGGAAAGGCAAAGGTGTCAAGACAGCATGCCTTGTGAGTCTCTGGGTTATTTTCTGGGGTCATCTGTTTTCTCCTTAGTGGGGGCCTGGTGGTCACAGGTGCTTCCCCAGGGGACCTGGTGGTCACAGTCGCTCTCTTTGGGGGCTCAGCATGCAGAAGTGCTTTCTTGTGGGGAATAGAATGTTTTCTTGCCAGGATAAAAACATCAAGTGAGAGCAGTATATGAGCATCTAAATGCGGTTCTTGACATCAAAAGCAAAATGATTAAACATGTCTCGTCTCTTTTACATAGACATTTTATGATTTTTATGATATTTTGGATTGGATGTAGTGCCCCATCTCTCCACCAGCTTAGAGAGTGTTTCAACAAAGAAGAGAATAAAGTTTTAATTAATATTGGACCATTACCCCTCAGCTGCTCTGCGCATGGTTCTCTGTGCAAGTGTTACTGTAACAACTGAATAAAACAAGATCAATTCTTATAGATCAAAATTCGGTCATCAATTTATCTTTACAAAAGTCATCGATTTATTATAAATGAATAGTTTTAAATTATTTTCCATACATAACCACACTTGGAAAAATAAATCTTAATAAAGAAGTCTGGATTAATATCTAATGTAAATAAAATTACCATTGAAACTCTAAGAATTATCCAATGACTGATCGACTGAATCAATAACTTTTCAACAGGTTACATCATTATGCCTATTGGTGACAGGGGACCGTCTTTACGAATGAGTTATTTGAATCTCTCTACCAAATCTTAAATCCTAAATCAAAAACGCTGATTGATAAAGGAACAAAAGAAGAGACTTTATGAAAAAAGGAATGACGTTTATTTGTTAAAAAAAATGGAATTGTTTATTAAAAATAAACCATCACTGTTGTTCCCTGTTGAAAACAAAACAGCATATGCTGGTTAGGTATGTTTTAGTGCTGGGATGCTGGTTTTAGCTGGTTTATGCTGGCCCTTTGCTGGTTAATGCTGGTCCTTGACCAGCAACATGACCAGCATAAACCAGCAAAGGACCAGCATAAACCAGCTAAAACCAGCATCTCAGCACTAAAACATCTAACCAGCATATGCTGGTTTTTTCAACAGAGTTCGATGCAGTTTTGTTATTGTTTGCCACTTATTTCATTGTTTCTGACTCCATGGTCTTCCTCTTCTTTTATAATAACATAATTTCAAATCAACATATTCTACATATTAATTTATTTGAGTCTTAGTCGTGCAATAAGTGAGATAATGCAGCATATTATTAAGCAAATATTAACAAAAGTACGAAAGTATCTGCGAACGTCTTGTAGTATAAATATTATGTTAACGATGTGTTAAACAATTGAACGTTTTTATAGCTGTAAGTGTGTTAACTTTGTGTTAAATATGAGTGTACTTGAGATTTTTAATTTGTTCCCTCTGTGTGTGTCTCTACGAGGCCACCGTCTGACGTCACGCCAAACAGGAAGCAGCCCTGCGCAGTTTCTGTTGCTGGTGTTTTCACTCTGAGTTTCTACATAAAAGCTTTTTATAACTGAAACGAAACTCCCGCAATATGTCACAGGATTTGTGGTATGCATATTAAATTGTTATCATTTATAGACGTGAGGTCTACAGTTCTGTATCGCAGAGATGAGCAAACTTAATCTGCTTTTTAGTTCAGTGCATCTGTAGCAGCCAGATCAATCAAATCAGAATGAATGTATCTGTCTATTAATTTCTGTATTGCTCATCACACGCTATACTTTAATAGATGATTCTGTGTTTGTGTACATTTGTATGTTTTTAACTCTCGAAAAACTAGTATAAATGTTGCCAGGCCGGTTTGTTGAGATGTTTGTCACATGATTTTGCTGATGACAATCTTGTGATTTAAATCACTGGATCACTAGTAGAATGTGTAGCAGGGTGTAAAACTGTTTTACCAAACTGCAATTTTTGTATTGTTTTGCATTATTTAGGTTACAGAATTATGATGCAGCTTGTCGGCTGGCTCAAGAAATTGCAGAAAACATCCATGAAAGAAACAGACAGCAGAGGACTGGAGGAAACCCAGCCAAGGTAAAGAAAGGGTTTTATTTTTTATTGTCTTTGTACAATAAAGTTAAGCCATCTCTGTCAGTAATCTTTATGCTGTTATGTCACTCTTGTTTTTGTCTATGCTCGTAGCTCAACATGACCCTGAGAGCATCATTACAGAAGCTCAAACAGAACATAGCACAGCTCAGGGAGACTCTGATTCGAGCTTCTGCTCAGCGGCATATGTATCCTTCCAGAAAAAAAATTGCTTTTTGATACTGTTTTCATGCCTTATAGAAACTGAGTTTGAAATCCAAAGATTTTGAGAGATAAGTATGTTGTTATATCTTACTCCAGAGGAAGAGTATGGTGTATTTACATTACATTTTAATAAAGTATTACATTGCCTTAAGGCTGAAGATTATCTAAATGATAGTACATCCAAAAAATAGTTTTTAAATCTACATGCTTTGCTTATTTTTTGTGGAGCACAAAATGAGACATTTCACACATTTTAGCACGTTTCAACTTCTAGAAAAGGCATAAAAAGCACTATAAATATTGCATTCTAGTCATGAAAAAAGTGTTATTGAAGTCATTTAATAAAGGAACTGGCCAAACTGAATTGATTATTTTCTGATTATCCTGCCTTTCAATGAGTTTGTTACTCAACTCACTGGCACTAGGATCCAGACACAAAGGTTATGAATCAGTTTCTTTGCTGTTATTTTAAACTGGCAGAAAACAAACACAGCATCTTAATATTAGGGTGAACTTCCTTAAATAAAGAAGAAAAAAGTGTGATTTCTTCTGAGCACCTGTAGGGGTCAGTGTATAATAACAAACCAATAACCGTCTGAAGTAGTGGTGTTTTGGTGTTGAATGTGGAAGTGCTGGCCCTAAACAACTGTAATAAATAAATGTTAAACTAGCAGATATAAGTTAAAGATGATTAAGTATATCATTCTTTCAAATGAGCATAATTATGGATCATACATGTATCATTTTATAGCCTTAATGAATAATGTTAGAATGCAAGCTGAAGCTGACAGAAGACAGAACCTTGTTGATGATCTCGCTACCAGAGAAACGAGACTGAATGCTTCTTTCAAAGGAGACATCTCAGAAGCTGAGCCATCAAGGTACATGTTCTGTGACCATTAAACAATTTGAACATTGATGTATAATGGATAAAAATAAGTGATAGACAGATATACTATAGGGTTTGTTAGATATTACATTTGCAACATTGATTTATTAGTGCTGTCAAATCAATGAATCATGATTTATCGCATCTAAAATAAGTTTGTGTTTACATAATATATATGTGTGTGTACTGTGTTTGTTTCTTTGTACACTGCCAGTCAAAAGTTTTTGAACACTAAGATTTATAATGTTTTTTAAAGAAGTCTCTTCTGCAGCAAAAACACATTTTGAAATATATTTTCTATTTAAAATAACTGTTTATTTGAATATATTTTAAAATGTAGTTTATTCTTGTGATTTCACATTCAAAGCTGAATTTTTAGCATAATTCCTCCAGTCACAAGATCCTTCATTCTAAAATCATTCTAATATTCTGATTTGCTGCTCATATTCAGAAGAACAGCATTCATCTGAAATAGAAATCTTTTGTAACATTATAAATGTCTTTATCGTCACTTTTGATCAATTAAAAACATCCTTGCCAAATAAAAGTATTAATTTTTTTTAAAAAACCTATAGCTTTAAATTGTATAGTGTATGTTACAAAAAAGCTTGTTATTTCAGATAAATGCTGATCTTTGGATATTTCTATTCATCAGAGATTCCAAAAACATGTACTAAACTGTTTTAAATATTGATATTAATAATAAAAAATGTTTCTTGGACAGCAAATCAGCATATTAGAATGATTTCTGAAGGATCATGTGACACTGAAGACTGGAGTAATGATGCTAAAAATTTAGCTTTGATCACAGGAATAAATTACATTTTAAAATATATTCAAATAGAAAGCATTTATTTAAATAGTAAAAATAGTTCATAATACTGCTTTTGCTGGATCAAATAAATGCAGGCTTGGTGAGCAGAAAAGAATTCTTAAAAAAAAAACATTAAACATTAAACTTTTGACTGGTAGTGTATATATAAATGCACACATACATATATATTCAAGCAATGTATACATGCATGTGTATATTATGCATTAAAAACATATACTTCTTAAATATGAATTTGACAGCACATGACTATTTTTAATTTATTAAAATGAAATTGAGGATATATTATATCTTCAAAACATGAGTGTTTGGTTAGCAAATTGCCATTTAAAATGTTAGTGTTAAAATACTTTTGTGTGTGTGTTTTATGCTTTATTTCTTAGATAAAAATACAGTAAAAACAGTATTAGTGTAATATTTTTGCAATTTAGAATAATTGTTTTGTTTTAATATATTTTAATTATTCCTCTAATGGCAAAGCTGAGTTTCCAGCAACCATTATTCCAGTCTTCAGTGTCCCATGATCCTTCAGAACTCATTCTAATTATTATCAATGGCAAAAACAGTACTTTACTCTCACTTTTGAACAATTTAGTGCATCCTTGCTGAAAAATAACTGTATTTTGTAGACAAATCAGCAGGATTTGCAACAACAGTGTAGAATCTATTACTGAAAACCAAATGTTTATGATTGCGCAGCATAATGGAAGTACAAGATCAATGAATGTAAAATGTTCAGTGTCAACACAGCAGTGGCTTAAAGAGGAAGTGACTGTTCCAAGTGACTGAGTCAGCTGGCTCAAAACACTCAAACTGGCCTCGGTTTAGTGGGACATCCTTATTGAAGCTGCATAGCTTGATATTCACCTTAATTTGACGTTTATTCAGAATAACAGTAGAGAAACCATGAACTCTATGCCTTAGTTAGTCTACCAGACCATAGAGGCCTTTGCTTGCCATGTTTCCTTCTTGGCCCTGCAGTACTGTCCCAGTGTTGAGTAACTTTATGCCAGAAATGGTGCGACCCGTGCTAAAACGGAAGTCTGTGCACACTCTCTGAGGGCTCCAGTTCAGCTTTACTGCTCTGCTGATCAGAGCGGAGTGTTGAACTTCCACCATCCGGACTGTTTACACTTCCCTACTCTCCACTGCGCTCACATCCTCTCTCCAAAATACACCAATCAGAGACTTAATGTGTCACCGCCAATCTCCTGTGCGCTTATGACTCTTAATCGAAACGACAGCTCCAGAGCCCAACTTCCTTAGAGAAATGAGATGGTCATTATTCTGATTTGACCTTCTTGATCAAGGTTATACGAACTCGGATAGGAGGGCAAAACAATCTGCTAATGTAAAAATCTAATTTCTTTTTCTTTTTCTTTTTTTGTAATCATTAGAAACTTAATGCTCCATCTGTCTGGATTACACTTCATTTCTCATCACCTTGTTTTATACAGGCCAATAACTTCAACTAAAAGTTTTTAACTTTTTAAGTTAAGTAATTCCTTTGAATTAAAATTTAAATTAAAATTGAAAATCTAAAAATGTAAAAAATGTTTTTTTTAAAGTGTCCTAATATTGTGTTGGAGTGCCCTACAGCAGGTTTAAATGCATCAAAGGTCAGAAAACATTGTAATTTCCTCAGAATATACATTTAATATTAGAGTCATTTGTCAATGATTTCAAAATGATTTGTTCGAAGCAGTTCTGAGCAAACCCCTCCCTTCAATAACCCTACTCTGCTCTGATTGGTCAGCTTGGCAAGTCTGTTGTCATTTGGTACAGAGAGGTATACTTGAGCAGGTTAGCGTTACCATTGACCAAGCATGTACCTTTACATAAAACAAAAATATAGAGCTCCAATCTGTTCTTAAAATAATAACATAAAAAAACATTTGTTTAACACTTATGCAAGTGAATCGTGCCCGCAGCTAAAGTTTAGCTGCTAAACTATAAAAACTTCACAAAACAATAAAAGTGGATAGTTAGCCGAGTTATAACGTGACTGATGAGACAATAGTTTGTAAACCAAAATATGTCGACATTCTTTATTATTAATCAAAGTAATTGGAACAACGACAGTCTACATTAATCAATAAATTCTTAGGAAATCATGGGTTCACAGTGAATTATCAAAATTTCAGTAAGATTGTGGTTTACCTGAAAACCTAAACCTGCACTAGATATACATCACATATGTGACCATGGACCACAAAACCAGTCTTAAGTAGCACAGGTGTATAGCAATAGCCAAAAATAAATTGTATCGGTCAAAATTATACATTTTTCTTTTATGCCAAAAATCGTCAGGATATTAAGTAAAGATCATGTTGCTTGAAGATATTTTGTAAATTTCCTACCGTAATTATATCAAAACGTAATTTTTGATTAGTAATAGCCTATGCTTTGCTTCATTTTGACAACTTTAAAGGTGATTTTCTTAGTATTTAGATTTGTTTTGCACCCTCAGATTCCAGATTTTCAAATAGTAGTATCTCAGCCAAATATTGTCTCTCTCATCTCAATAAACCATACACCAATGGAAAGCTTATTTATTCAGATTGTATTTATGTATAAATCTCAATTTCTAAACATTTACCCTGACGACTGGTTTTGTGGTCTAGGGTCACATATTAGCACACAAAATTGATATTTTGAGCACTCAATTAAAAATGTACACATAATGTATCAATCGTACTTACAGGTTATGGTTCAGAGATGCTTGTTGGTCCAAATAAAAAAGGTATGGACTTAACTTTCATTGGCAAGCATTTAGCAAATCTGGTGTTCAACATGCTAAGATTAGAGAAACAGTCTTCGATAAAATGACGAGCACACAACAAAGGGTTTGAATTGTATTGCTGTGGTGTCGTGTCTTCACATCATCATCTTTCAGCAATGAAAACAAAACTGCTTTCACAGCACAGCATCTTCTCGACATGATGTAAACACATTAACTAGCAAAAGTGTGTTTGTGGGCAGGTCAGACTGTTTGTATTTCGTAGGCAGGCAGGGATTATGCTAAAATGTTACCTAGTGAGGTATATTGTAACAGGCAAAAGATTCGAAAATATGACGACTCGTTAAGGCGGCTCTTTCTTTTGTGAGACAATATCTTTATCATGCACTTTTTTGATTAACAACTTTGCAGACTGTTTACATTGAGAGATAGCTGCGTTACAAACAGCAAAAGAGATATTTTTCAAAAACACATATGACCTGCTCTTTAATAAATGCCAAATTCTGTCATGAAACTCTAGGTGGCACAGGCTGATGGGTCTTTCCACAAACTGATAATATTCATAGCGTTAAACTACTTGGTACAAGCCTATTGGCTTATGTTGCATACACAACCAATAAGCTTGCTGCTTTACATTTAAATGGCTGGTTATCATTCACTAGAGCATTTCTCAACGCGCTTTCAAAGTTCCTCTGAAACCCTTTACCTCCCCAGCTCCACCTGTATAGATCTGCTATGAGTATATATATGCTATTTGTGCAGCAGTAGTATGTCCTAAATACTCACAGCAATGTATCAGTGTATGTATTGGCAGTAGCAAGTTCTTGTACTAGCAGCAATTCAGCAACATAGCAATCCCGCCAAGGCCAAATACATTAACACTGCCACATCCATTACTATTCTAAAATCTTCGGAGAGTTGTCATGATAGAAATACTGTAATTTTATATAAATAATACTAAAATAACACTGATACAGACTAATATAGAGGTTTCTTTTAGAGCAAACCAGATCAGGTTTGATAGATTGGGCCTTTTTAAATCTGTGGGTGGTTAAGGCTGAGAAGAGGTGTTTAGTTACTATGTTTAATTAATAAAATTAGGAGACTTTAGGAAATCATTTAAAGGCCTGATCCCTTTTTTTTCTACCCATCTTTGTGCACTTAATCCTCTAATTCCTTAACATGGGAGGGCTGAACTTTTATCTTTATTGGTCCCGTTCATGTCGCACTGGTACGCCGTGCACACATTTAGTTAAAAAGCGCTAATAAATTACAGTCATTTGATCAAGTTTTTAAATGCTAAAGAATTTTTTATGAGGGTGTTAGCCTGGCAGGATTTTTAGGGCCTGGATTCATCTCACTGTGTGGTCTTTGTCTGCCAGTGGGGGTGTTAGCTTTGCTTCAATAAGCTGAAATAGCATTTCACTTTTTTTCCATAGGGATAAGACCAGGCTTATGGCATTCATGAAACAATACCTTTGTGAAAGATTAACCTCTAATCAAGCACAAAATGACATGCCGCTCATTTGAAGATTCAGAGTTCCCTACCATCCTCCCCCAACTTCCTCTCTTTTATATTTGATCGTAATGCACAAAGTTGTAATTAGTTAAATAGGGCCTCTAAGAGGCAAGGTCTGTCTCCAGGTCTCGCTCCAGTGTGATGCCTCGTCTGATTAAGTCTGCGGGCTCTGCGGGAGGTTAATTGGATAAGCGTTAATCCTCACGCCGCTAAGATAGAGCAGAGGAAGTGGAGAGGGGCTGGCGCAAGCTACAGGTTGCCAAACATGTCAGAAAGATTAGGATCCGCCACTGACCACTTGTCTCGCTGGCCAGAGGATTAATATCAGCTCAGACTTGGATAGAGACAACGCTTCAAAGGCACTCTGTGAATGCCTTGGTACTTTTGTAGATTAGAAAGCTGAAGAAATGGAGAGATTGAGAAGAAAGAGGTCTAGCTTGCCAAGCATGTAAGAAGTGAACTTCCTCGGTGTGAGGAAGGATGAGAATGAGAGGAACAGATCCAGCTGAAGACTCTTTAGAGGTTAGCGACCTCTCTGAACCCAAGTGAAGCTCCGCTGATGCTGAACTAACTGGAAGAGAAGGGCCATTGTCAAAAACTACCGCTTATAGTGAGAGGAAGTCATTTGAGTTTTAGTCAGATACCCTTTTCTGACATGCAGTTTCACCTTAACCTGCATGAATTACTGCATATCCTGGAAAGGAAACATTAAAAAATCCTCAGTATAAAAATGGTTATAAATCCTTGATATGGGTCAGTGACATTTATGAGTGTCCACGATAAAGGAAAAAATCTCTTCGAAAAATCTAGTTTAAAACACATGTTCCAAACTTTTATAGAATTTAAAAAAAAAAAAAGTAATAAACAAATACATTTTCCCCCTTACACTTTCACATTTAGGTATATATATATATATATATATATGTTATTTGCATGTTATTTTTTATTTAGTGCTGACCTGAATAAGATATTTCACATAAAAAAGGTTTACATTTTGTCCATAACAGAAAATAATAATCGAAATTATAAAAAATGACCCTGTTCAAAAGTTTTCATACACTTGATTCTTAATACTGTTACCTGAATGCTTCACAGCTCTGTGTGTGTTTTTATTTTTTGTTTGTTTAGTGGTAGTTGTTCATGAGTCCCTTGTTTGTCCTGAACAGTTAAACTGCATATGAGTCCCTTAGTTGTCCTCAGTGTGAACAGATGGATCTCAAAATCATACAGTCATTGCTGGAAATGGTTCAAATAAACAAAAAAAATGCTGAAAAACCAAAGAATTTCTGGGACCTGAAGGATTTTTTTGAAGAACAGTGGGCAATTTAACTGTTCAGGACAAACAAGGACTTATAAACTACTATCACAAAACAAAATGAATCAAAACAAAACCAAAAAAGCTGTGGATTGTTCAGGTAACAACTCAGTATTAAGAATCAAGTGTATGCAAACTTGGGATCATTTTTATAAATTCAACTATTATTTTCTCTTGTGGACTATATATAAATATCTTTAATGTGAAATATCTTATTCAGGTCAGTACTAAATAAAAACATAACATGCATTTTGTATGTTCCCACTTATTTTAGTAAAATAATTAACATTTTAACTGCAAGGTGTATGTGAACATTTGCATTTAACTATATATTTTAAGTTAAAATGAATTTTATAAAAATATTATTAATTATTAATTAATAAATCTCTTAGTTGCATCAAATGGCAATTCACAAGCTTAACTAACCTTGTTGTGTTGTTTTAAAAATGACAAATTATTTAAAATTTGAAAAGAGTTGTGAGGCTTTGCAGCAGTCTTCAATTTCATGTTTTCTATATTTTTTTCTATATGCTGCACCGCATGATATGGACTTTGAGAAATGTTATTTTTTCAAATATTAAGCAGTAAAGTGTCCTTAAATATTGTCCCAAACTACTTAATATGTACATGTACAGAAACTTTTTTTTCCTTTATTATGATATGAGGACACTTGTACAATCCAGACATGAAATTGAAAAAATCGAATTGATTTGTAATTAGCGCCATGGATTGTTTTGCGATGGACATTTTTAACTTCAGGTATTGATGCTACTTGATACTACTTTAGATATAGGCTCTGAACCCACAGGAAGCAGGACACCCGTGCGAGCTAGTGACCGGCTCATAACTCTCTGCACGATGCTGAGCGCTGATAGCTTTTCCAGAAGAGCCTTTAAACTTCACTTCTCTCTCTGCGAGCTGTCCAGGAGCCTCAGGGGGAACAGGTTTCATACATTAATCAAAGAAAAGTGCAAAAGCACAACGCAGTGTCTCCACAGGATAACAGGCCACTTCTCGGTTTGGCACGGCGCTTTGAAAGCTTGTATAAAAGCCAGAGGCGGTTCATATGCTTTGTGTCCTTGTAACGTAGGGCATGAAAACTCACTCTCCGGGCCCAACAAAGTGGAACCCATATGAACAAATAAACAGAGGTTCTCTGATCTTACAAGGTCCAAAGTAGGGGATGTTGTTTGCTATTTTAGAAGTAAAAAATAGAAAGGTTATTTATTCTGAAGGCACATGAGTGCTACAGATGTGAGTTTGGTGAAAAGAGCCTGTGGCTCTTGAACAACTCACGGACATGCTTCGAAGTTTATTTACGTTTGTAAAGTAGATGATGTGTGTCCATTTGATGTGTGTACGTAGCTGTTGATTGACAGTGCATGTGGAATAGCTATAATATTACACTGTGTACGTAATCTAGTTACTGTGAGTGTATGTAATGAGAAAGTTGACTTTGTGTATTACAGTGATGACTGCTGAATGCATAAATGCATGTACATACGTTTTTGTGTTTTATTAAAACAATAAGTTAAAAGAGGCTGTGTGTTACAGTGACTTTACGTCTTCTGCAAAATAACACTGTACTCAGTTTACGGTATTTTCCATAAAAACAACATACGTTTTCTCCATAGAGAAATTGATATGTAAAGATTCTGCATAAACCTTTTAAGATAGGCCTACTGTGAGCTCCAAGTTATTAATCTGTGCTTCTGTTGAAGCCATCAGACAAAAGCATAATTTAATTTAGTGAAAAAAAATGGAATGTAGTTGGGTAATTCCAGGTAAAACAATTTAGGACAAACAAACTCATTCATATGAAGCACAGCAAATGATGTTAGGCTTCCTAGACTATAAAATTTTAATATTTTATGTACTTCTGTTCAAAAGTTTGGATCAGTAAGGTTTATTTATTTTTCTAAGGGAAATAATACTTCTGCAGAGTGATCTTTTGCACTTTCTTATCCATCAAAGAATCCTAAAAAAAGTTTCACACTGTAGTAGTATTATAAAATTTTAAAATATTTGTGCTGCTTAATGAGAAATGTTTTTTCTTATGCAAATCAGCATATTAAAATGATTTCTGAAGGATTCTCAACTAACACTGAAGCCTGAAGTAATGGCTGCTGAGTATTCAGCTTTTATATAGGATTAAATTACATTTTTTATATAAAATGTTTTAAAATAAAATTATTTTTAATTGTACCAAAATTTTATAGTGTTGCTGTTTCTTACTGTATTTTGAATAAAATGTGGGAATGAAGTTGGAATGGTTTCGAGAATAAAGTCGGAAGGGTTTCGAGAATGAAGTCGGAAGTGTTTCGAGAATGAAGTCGGAAGGGTTTTGAGAATGAAGTCGGAAGGGTTTTGAGAATGAAGTCGGAAGGGTTTCGAGAATGAAGTCGGAAGTGTTTCGAGAATGAAGTCGGAAGGGTTTCGAGAATGAAGTCGGAAGTGTTTCGAGAATGAAGTCGGAAGGGTTTCGAGAATGAAGTCGGAAGGGTTTCGAGAATGAAGTCGGAAGTGTTTCGAGAATGAAGTCGGAAGGGTTTCGAGAATGAAGTCGGAAGTGTTTCGAGAATGAAGTCGGAAGGGTTTCGAGAATGAAGTCGGAAGTGTTTCGAGAATGAAGTCGGAAGGGTTTCGAGAATGAAGTCGGAAGTGTTTCGAGAATGAAGTCGGAAGTGTTTCGAGAATGAAGTCGGAAGTGTTTCGAGAATGAAGTCGGAAGTGTTTCGAGAATGAAGTCGGAAGGGTTTCGAGAATGAAGTCGGAAGTGTTTCGAGAATGAAGTCGGAAGTGTTTCGAGAATGAAGTCGGAAGGGTTCCGCGAATGAAGTCGGAAGGGTTTCGCGAATGAAGTCGGAAGGGTTTCGCGAATGAAGTCGGAAGGGTTTCGCGAATGAAGTCGGAAGGGTTTCGAGAATGAAGTCGGAAGGGTTTCGAGAATAAATTTTGAGAGTATATTCTAGCCTTTTGCGCATGCAAATGGCCCAGATTGGGAGCGGCGGGAGAAATTCTCAGAAGTCTCAACTTTCAAAATCTGTCAGTTTTATAGCAAAATACAAACAATGTATGTTATAATAATGCGTTTAATGAATGCAGTCAACGATTGAGTTTGAGTTTCGCGCAGCAGTAGTATTATAAAATTTGAAAATATTTGTGCTGCTTAATGAGAAATGTTTTATTATGCAAATCAGCATATTAAAATGATTTCTGAAGGATTCTCAACTAACACTGAAGCCTGAAGTAATGGCTGCTGAGTATTCAGCTTTGATAGAAATAAATTACATTTTATACATAATATATTTTGAAATAATAATTTTTAATTGTAACAAAATTTTACAGTATTGCTGTTTTTACTGTATTTTGAATAAAATAAATGCAGCTTGTGGGGAGACAAAAATGTAAAAATAATCTAACTGACCCCAAATTTTTGAAAGGAAGTATGTATTTAGCACTTAATTTTGGTAATTTAACTGAATTCAAAGGTAATTTAAGGAAGTCGAAGCGTTTTGGGAATGAAGTCGAAGGATTTCGGGAATGAAGTCGAAGGGTTTCGGGAATGAAGTCGAAGGGTTTCGGGAATAAAGTCGAAGGGTTTCGGCAATGAAGTCGAAGGGTTTCGAGAATAAAGTCGAAGGGTTTCGAGAATAAAGTCGAAGGGTTTCGAGAATAAAGTCGAAGGGTTTCGAGAATAAAGTCAAAGGGTTTCGAGAATAAAGTCATAGTATTTTGAGAGTATATTATAGCCTTTTGCACATGCAAATGGCCTAGATTAGAAGCACTAAGAGATATTCTCAGAAGTCTGAACTTTCAAAATCTGTCAGTTTTATAGCAAAATACAAACAATGTCTTCTACAGTAATGTGTTTAATGAATGCAGTCGAAGATGTGAAATATTATTTTCAAGCATACTGTCCCTGCAAGGATAACATGGTATGATTTCTGCTAGTAATCCGACATATATTCAAATAAATTCCAGTAGCCTGGCAATTTCTCCTGTTGTTCCCAATCTGGGCCAATTACATGCGCAGGCTATACTCTCAACATATTTAATTGCTGCGATTTAATTCTCGTAGTTTCGACTTTATTCTCAAAACATTTCGACTTTATTCTTGAAATATTGAAACTTTATTCTCGAAATATTTAGTATTTATTCTCAAAATATTACATCTTTATTTGCGTAATTTTAGATAAAATAAAAAAAATTAAATTAACATGCCACTAAAACGCTGTCATACTATAAGTAAATAGTTTTATATTATATAGTTTTTTTTTCCCATAACAATCTTTGTTAGGTTAGTGAATCATGATAATACAGTGCATTGTGCAGTGTCTTATTAACAACATTAAGTACACAGTATGTCAGATTTTCAAAATGCTAAATTTAGAAGAGTCTGTGTAATAAACTGACATGATACAATGTGTATTTTTGTGCCAATCATCATCTCCAGATCAAGTCTGATGATAGGCGGAAACGGGTCGGGGCCCTCTGTGAACCCGTGGCTGGTAAATGAATCAGAGGAGACCAGAGGACTCAGCTTTGGAGAAATCAAACACCAACAGCATCAAATTATCGAAGGTATATTGCATATGAGATTACTTTGCAAGTCTTTTGGTCTTATAACTGATGTCTGGCCACTTACCTCTGCTGATATGGAAATTATTTATTTCTTGATGGGATGTGAAGCTCTTTTTTTAAATTTACACCCTGAATATGAGATCTGCTACTCGTTTGAGAATAGAAACGGATAGGAGTTTTGAGAAAAAGCAGGAGCCGGTTTGTCTACCAGAGTTATACTTTTAGCTTCAAGGTTACAGCTAAAGTACCTTGTGGCCCACCGTGGCAGCTGCCTCTGTCAAAAATGACATCAGATCACACTATATGTCATTTAAATGTCACAGATGCCAACACCCTGCTGCTAATGGTTTTCTCTTTCTATGCGGCTCATTTAGACGGAATTGATGTACTTTTCTATTGTTTTTCTGACCTACATGAGATGAGCTTGTCCTTCAACGCCCGATGATTTACAAGATGTAAACCACAGGAACATAAAATATGGGAAAGTTCAACCAAAATTTTTGAATAAGTATGTGCCCTTTGTCTTTCTTTTGTACAGTTCTTTCTTAATATGCCTCTATTCCCATGTGTCTTTCTCTTTAGCTCAGGATGCTGGCTTGGATGCTCTGGCTGCAGTCATAAGTAGACAAAAACAGATGGGTCAGGAGATCGGCAATGAACTAGATGAACAGAACGGTAAGAAAAAAGCGCAGTAGCCTGTATGTGACAGCTCTGGCTGAACATTCAGATGCTTTTCTGTGAATAACGTCTAATTTGCGGTCAGCTTGGTTTTACTTTGTAACACCGCTCTCTCGCTACACTACATATGATGTCATTGGCTCTAAAATGAGCTGAGGCTGGGGTTAAAGTGGAAAATTTGGAACAGGCTACTTGGAAACCTGCTGTCACCTGGTCTATCACGTTTTTTAACTCCTTTTTGCTGCAATGTGTCAAACATATTTTCTAAACATGAGACCTGTGTGCTTTGCACAGAGACATCACATCATTGTGGTGAATCTACTTGAGTTGGAATGTGAGAACACGGAGGAATTACATAGTGCATGATGTAGTCAAAGTCACATGGAGGAAACTGAGCTCAGATCAGTAGTCTGTGACCTCATCTGAAGGTTGCAGCTGCTTTGAACTTTTCCCACACTGTTCTTCAATCTGTCTAGCCAAGCTGGTAAAGTGAGACATGCTAGAGTGAGGAAAACAGATAGATATATATATATATATATAATTATCAATTTTTGAAGTGAGATATATTTTATCCACCAAGATCGTTTAGCTGAAATACAATATTGTCTCCAAACGATCAGCAACACAAAAATTCACTAAAGATGACTTGTCAGGGTTACAGCAATATATACAGCCAAATAAACTTGGGCTAGAGTTACTGTTCTTATTGCATTTACTTATGTAATTTCCTCTCTGTAGAAAATAGTCATCCTGCACTTTGTGATGTTTAAAATATGTTGAAACATTACTTTGTGACGTTAAAAAAACAATAGATGGATAAAAGTTGAATTTATACGTTTTTAAAAAATGTTTTTGCTTACCTAAATCGAAATATGATAAAAACTGTAATACTGTGTAGGGATGCACGAAATGAAAATTCTTGGCCGAAGCCAAACAAAATTACACACTGGGCTGAAGGCCGATTGTAGAACACGGTTTTTCGTGTTTTTTTCAATACTAAAATTTATGAATGTTGACTTTTATTTAGGTGGAAACCCGCAAGAAGACCTCAGTAATACTTTTTGCTGACAGCAGCAGATTTATGAATGATTCTCATCACTTCACGCACTGGACTTTGAACCCTGGCTAACAAACTTGTGCAGAGCTGTCAGAATAAATACAATTTGTGCGTGTATTAGACAACATAACATTCTGTAGTTTATTTACTAATGGTTTAAGGCCATTTCGCGATTTCAGTAATCATACAGTGACCAGCAACAACCACCACTTTCCCTGCTCATGGAAGACATGCGATGCGATACTAAACAGTCTGGTGCTGTTGGTGCGTCTTTCTCTGACAGTTTTAAATGCTTCCACCCTGGCAACATGTTTGCTGCATTAGTGCACGCCTCTATTTGATCATGTCACGTCATTCACCGAACACCGAAAGAGCTTTTTTTGCTATTTTCGGCCGAATAATTTCGGTTGCCGAACATTCGGTGCATCCAATATTATTACAAAATACAAAACTGTTTTTTATAATAAGTTTTAAAATGTAATTCATTCCTGTGATGGCAAAGATGAATCATACATTACATCAGCAGCAGTTACTGGAGCATTACTCTTCAGCCTTTAGAAATCATTTTAATTTGCTGATTTGGTGCTCAAGTATCACAGTTTAAAACAGTTCAAACAGTGCTGCTTAGTAATCTTTGATTAATATAAAGTTCAAAAGAACAACATTTGTTAAAATAGATTTTTTTTGTGTGTGTGTGTCTGCTGTCACTTTTGATTAGTTTAATGCATTCTTTCTGAATTGAAGCATTTAAAATCTGTCTGAGAATCGTACTGACCCAAACTTTTCAGTATAGGGGAGGATAGCAGGAGGCAGGGGAAGAAATGATAGTAAATAATTGAGTGGAATTTATATTATAATTGTAGTTTTTGTCTTTGTCTTTGTTCAGGCTTAGCCAAAACAATACAAGTCTTTTGACCTTGCAGACCTTGAAATAGAGATATCCGGTTATCTGTAACTTGTGAAACACAGGAAACAACATAAAATTTAAACTGCAACAACAACTGTGAAATAAAATGTTAAGTAATATGTACAATTTACTAAAAGTTGAAAAATGTTTTTTTGGTGTTTGGTATTTAAGAACCATTTCTGATTATTGTCCAATTTGACAACAGTTGTATTACTAACTATTAATTGATGACATTTCAAAAGAACAAGATAAAATGTAAAATATTAATTAATAAATAATTCTATATTAATAAATGTAAAGAGGCCAGGAACTGAGAAATCAAAATGTCATTGATCTTTTAACATATAAGGGATTATTTCACTATAAAGTTTTAGAACTCCAAAAACTCTCATTAGTCTAAAAACCAGAGTTGTGGACTCGAGTCACATGACTCGAGACTTGACTCAGGCTTGAGTCCCAAATTTGATGACTTGTGACTTGACTTGACATAATCAAAGACTTGCGACTCGACTTAGACTTTGATAGCAATGACTCGAGACTTGACTTGGACTTGAACCCTGTGACTCGGCAAGTCTGTATGGCCTACCTTCTAAAAAAAAACAGAGTTCTGATCAATATAGGCTGGTTAATGAAGCGTATGATCACAATGGTAGGATTAACGCAGCTTTTGGCACGGTAAAGGTTACCCACAATACTTTTTCAGGGGGTAGTGTAATTACTATGGACCGCTTCCAGTGTCACCGCTCTATCCGTTCTACTTCAGCAACTGGGTCCTTGAAAAAAGTTGAATGTTTCCAAATGTTTCATATGTCACATTTGGTACTTTTATTAAATAGAGATGATCAATTAATTTAACTTGGAAAAAGGTAATGGAACTATTTTGTATGTGCGTCCAGAGATTAGTTATATAATCCTGTTTTACATAGCCTAAACAAATCTCAGGTTCATCATTATGGTGACCTTCTGGTGGAGACTAATGCTGGGAATTGCAGGCACTTGGCTGCTTTTCACCATCTCAGTCTATTCAGGGCTCAGCGTGATTGATTTAGTCTGTTTCTTGCCTCCCCCAACTAAACATAGGAGTGAGAACAAATTATTTGAACGGGACCTCAATTTTTCTCCCTTCTTTTTCTAAAGCGTGCAGCGTCAGTGCTGCCTAGAACAGGAGTTTTGAGAGCAGTAATTGAGGTCTCTGTGTCATAGGCTCACATTTGAGAGCTGATAGAGTTACGGTTCTGTTCTGCTCTACGGTTCAACAAAAAGTCCCTTGGATTCCATCTTGCAGATATAACGCCTCTCCCATGTGCGTATTAAACTCCTGCTTTCTTTTGGAAACCAGCTCAATGGAAAGCTGCCACAGAAGGTCTTGAGAAGAGTTCCTCTATCAGCAGAAGGGGTTCCTTCCAAATAACTTTGTGCTTCTGATGCACTTAAAAGACTTTATACAGGTCAGGACATGTACAGTGTTTACAGAGATCATTCATCTTGTTACTTTTTTTGTCCAAATTATTAACCCATATTAATATCAAAATGTTCACCATTCAGTTCAAACACATGCTTTAATTAATTTGTCTGATTAACACTAATGCAGTATTTGTTTTTCCATTTCCTAAGACTATACTAATGCCAGGGTTCAGTCACATTATCTAAACTTCAGCAAAGTTTTTTGGCCAATAATGGTCCATTGTAGATTATCAATAGTGTAGCAGTGTATAAAGCACAGCTCACACAGAAGTCACTTTCAAACCTAGCAAATGTCAAATTCACATGACCAACTGTAATCTGAGTGTGGAAATCTTTTGTCCTCCAGATCACGTGGATTCCTTTTTAAAATGACTGCATTCCACTGGCACAAATTTGCTGAATTGGCAGTCTTGATGTTGGCAATATTGTACTTTATTAATCTACATTTGGGGATGATTAATCACTGAAAACTGTCATTTAAGTAGTTCAATTTCAAAATTCTCAGCCCTAGTAAAATGTTTAAAGTCTGAGCATTTTATTGAGTCTTGGTTACTTCATAATTGTTCTATATTTAAGAACACAGTAAGTTTGAGTAATTCTATGAGCTTTGTGTATTGGAATTTTAAATTTGGAAACTCTACCAAATTAGCGTTTGCACAATGTATTTTCCTGATCATGCTGTAGTTTGGATTGAAGTCTGGGCTCTGACTGGGCTGTTCCAGAACGGCTTCTTTTTTCCAAGCCATCCCTTTATAGTTTAGCTGTGTGCACTTGATTATTGTTGCACTGGAAAATTAATCTTTACCCTAAAGGCAGATCTCTGACTGAAAAGAAACGGCTTTTCTCCAAGTATTTACCTGTATTTGGCCCTCTCCATGTTGTTCTTGGTGCCAACAAGGTTTCCAGTTGCTCTTGCTGAAAAGCAGCCTCAGAGCATGATGCTGCCACTACCATACTTGATGGATGAGATGGCGATGCCTTGGTCTTGGGCCATATTTGGTTTGTGCCAAACAGTCTCCTTTGCTTTAGGTGAATCGACACGACCCTGGACTAATCAGACCACAAAATTCTTCCAGAAGGTTTGGAGTGGCTTAAAAGTTTCGTCACATGCCTACTAGCAAACTTTAACCGTGATGTAATGTCGGCCTTTTGCAAAATTGGCATTCTTGTAGCCATTCTCATGAAGAAAGGCAGAATCAGTAAAGTGTTGAAAGAATTGTTGATGTCTACATAGTTTCCCCCTATTTCATCCAAAGATCTCTGCACTTCTGTCAGCATTGTAGCAGGCCTCTGATCATTTCTTTGGCAATTGACCTTCTGGCCTTGATTAGTCGATTTGGTAGATGGCCTGATCTTAGTAATGTTTGGATTCTGCCATGCATTTTCCGTTTGGTCACAATGGACATCACAGTGTTCCTGGGCAAACATGTGACCCTTCTAGTATTTTTATAACCGTCAGTAGGACGTTTATTCTTCAAGGCAATTTCATTCTACATTTGGTTCCATGGCCTGCATTTAAACACACGACTGATCTGATCTGTATAACTTTGAGGCCATTCAGAGTTTTTTTTTTTTTGGGGGGGGGGGGGGGGATACTTTTCAACTTGATAGTGTATAGATAGTGTATATTGATAGTGATAGAGTTAGATTTAAAACTCTGAGAGGTTTTTAAACTGGTGTCATGGGAAATCCTAAGGTTAGGGTCTGCAAGAGGATACTAGGAGGTCATTTGAGAGAAAAATATTTTGCAAAATGGATTATATTTAGGGGCTGTTAAACAATGTTACCATAATGTAATAATTATTTTATATATGAGATGTAAACATCACATATTCACATAGTATAAATGGGACTTTACTGATATATGGCTGGTTTATAGTTCAGGTAGGGGGCCTTTGAAGGGGATCATAATATTTGTGTAATATTTTTTTTTTAAACACCAATTAAGATTAGTGCCTTTGTGAAATTATTCATACCCCTTCATTTTTAGATTGAGTTTGGACACACTGCCACAAAGCCCAGATCAATGGAATGTTGCAGTGATGTTTGTCCTTCTGTAAGTTTCTCCCATCTGCATATATGATCATGGAGCTTCACTTGAGTCACCATCAGCTTCTTGGTCACCAGTCTAACCAAGATTCTTCTCCATCAATTGCTCAGTTTGGCGAGGAGGCTACATGCTTCTATAAACCTTCAATGCAGCAGAATTTTTTTCTGAATTCTTCCCCAGATCTGTGCCTTGATACAATCCTGTCTCTGAGCTCTACTGGTGTTTTTTTTTACCTCAAGGCTTTTGCTCTGATATGATTTTCAGGTGTTAGACCTTTTATTTAGAGGTGTGTGCCTTTCCAAATCATACTCATTCAAATTAATTTGCTTCAGGTTAACTTCACTTGAAGTGTAGTAACATTGTTTTCAAGTGTTTCAAAAAAGGGTATGAATACTTGTGCAATGGATTCATTTAAGTTTTTTTTATTTCTAATAAATTGGGGAAAAAAGGTAATTTGAACTAATTCAACTCAAATTGTGAAACTTGTGTATTAAATAAATTCAATGCACACAGACTGAAGTAGTTTAAGTCTTTGGTTCTTTTAATTGTGATAATTTGGCTCACATTTAACAAAAACCTCAACAAATTAGAACATGGTGACATCCCAATCAGCTAATTAACTCAAAAGACCTGCAAAGGTTTCCTGAGCTATCAAAATGGTCTCTCAGTTTGGTTCACTGGGCTACACAATCATGGGGAAGACTGCTGATCTGACAGTTGTCCAGAAGACAATCATTGACACCCTTCACAAGGAGGGTAAGCCACAAACATTCATTGCCAAAGAAGCTGGTTGTTCACAGAGTGCTGTATCCAAGCATGTTAACAGAAAGTTGAGTGGAAGGAAAAAGTGTGGAAGAAAAAGATGCACAACCAACCGAGAGAACCACAGCCTTGAGAGGCTTGTCAAGCTAAATCAATTCAAGAACTTTACAAGGAATGGACTGAGGCTGGGGTCAAGGCATCAAGAGCCACCCCACACAGACGGGACAAGGAATTTGGCTACAGTTGTCGTATTCCTCTTGTTAAGCCACTCCTGAACCACAGACAGCATCAAGGTCCTAGATTCTGAAGGAAGGGTGGAGAAGCTCATAGCCCAAGTTGCTTGAAGCCCAGTGTTAAGTTTCCACAGTTTGTGATGATTTGAGGTGCAATGTCATTTGCTGGTGTTGGTCCACTGTGTTTTTTGACAACCAAAATTGGCTGATTTCATTTTCCAGCAGGATTTGGCACCTGCCCACACTGCCAAAAGCACCAAAAGTTGGTTAAATGACCATGGTGTTGGTGTGCTTGACTGGCCAGCAAGCTCACCAGACCTGAACCCCATAGAGAATCTATGGGGTATTGTCAAGAGGAAAATGAGAAACAAGAGACCAAAAAATGCACCCTGGGCTTTCATACCACCTCAGCAGTGCCACAGACTGATTACCTCCATGCCACGCCGAATTGAGGCAGTAATTAAAGCAAAAGGAGCCCCTACAAAGTATTGAGTACATATACAGTAAATTAACATACTTTCCAGAAGGCCAACAATTCATTAAAAATGTATTTTTTTTGTTGGTCTTATGAAGTATTCTAATTTGTTGAGATAGTGAATTGGTGAGTTTTTGTTAAATGTGAGCTAAATCATCAGAATTAAAAGAACCAAAGACTTGCACTGAATTTATTTAATACACAAGTTTCACAATTTGAGTTGAATTACTGAAATTAATGAACTTTTCCACGATATTCTAATTTATTGACATGCACCTGATACTGAAGACGACTTTTGTATCTTACTTTCTCACACACACACACTTAAATTGCAGTCAAGACCTCAGATACCGCAGTGACAAATCAGGTGACAGTAGTGAAGAGGCCAGTTTGGAGTTCAGAAAGTTAGCTTATCACTAATGGTGCTATCTTGTGGTAGAGAAACAACCCAAGTTCTTCATCAGAGAATTGAATTGCACTGGGTTGATTTGTGCTTCTAGCTCTAGTTTCCTCAGAGCAGGACTTGTGAAACGTATTCACCGTTTCTCTTTTAACTACACGAGGTAGCACCTATAAAAACCCACAGCTCTGTTTTTTATAGAAAGACGATAGTGATTTTTGGTGTGCATTATTTGAGAGCGATCGTCTGAACATGACTTTATATCCAGAATAAACCATCGCTGCTCCGACAGCGTGTTTTAGCCGCTCCATTACACTCTTGTATTATATGACATAATCGACAATGTAAAAAGTAATAAGATAGTTTAATGCCCTAAAGGAGACAGCAGAAAATGGATCGCTTTTACAAAAAAGGACAAGAAAAAAGCTTATTCCTGTTGCCGTATGACCTTCTTGTCCTCTCACATGTTCTTTTTCTTTGAATGATTTTTTCCCTACTAAAAAACACCCTAGTTCTGTAACAGTGTTTTACTGTAAATAGATTAAACTTTTAATGTAGGACGTGAGAGGCAGCACTGATCTCCTTTTAAGGCCAGGGCTGTGAAGGGTGGTCAGTAGTTAACATGACTCTGAAGCTTCCTGCTGACTTTTGAGTACTGTCAACATACTGGCAAAACTGACCTGGTTTAGACATCCTGATATCCTGGTGCTGGTGCTGAGCCAAAAGGGAGATTACATGCCCTCTTCATTTGACTGGTACTGAGCTATTTTAAGAACAAAACAAGCATATTTAAATTTGTATTGTTGTATTTAATTGGTTAGTTTATCTAACTATGAAAATTATTGACCTTCACGCAGTTCCAAGCACATCAGACTTAAAGTCAGTTTCTCATTGATTCAGTGATGTAATCATCCAAGCTCAGTTCAGTTCAAATAGTATCTGTACAGTCAAGTCAACAATATTGCCAGAAATTAAGTGTACCCAACTAATCAAGTTGGGTACTAATCAGTGGCTAGGAACCAAAACTCCATTGGTGACAGAAATTAAAAAAAAAAAAAAAAACCTTGGGAAGAACCAAGAAACAGTCTTCAGAACACAAATAAGAATATTTTTGATAAAACCTGGAGAGATTAATAATTGCTTTATAAAATTTTGATTAAACCACTGGTATCACATGGCTTAACGTCACAATACCTCTTTTTGGAGCATATAAGCTTTAATTACATTTACTGGATGGACTTAAAAATAAGGTTTTATAAAAATATTTTGTTTGTGTTCTGAAGATGAGTGACATCAGGGTGAGCAAATGATGCTTTGTTTTTGTATTAGGCCTACATGTGTAGGGCCCTATGATTTCCGTGATGTGGAAAATGTGGACGGAATCGTGGAATCATAAAAATGGAATTTACTGCGAATAATGGAATAATGCAGAATGTCACAGAATTAAAATCAAAATTAGGTCAGTACACTTAAATCAAATGTATGTGAATATAAAGCCACAAAAAGACTATTTAAATATGAATCCTGCATGTTCTGCATGTGTCTGTGTTAATGAATGGCGCAGATGCGTGATTTTTGTTTACTACACACATACCTAAACATACTGAAAACCTCTGCCGCCTCAGTATGAGAGTACATGAACACATGAACATTTAGATTAACTTTTGTATATTGTATAATATAAAAAAACTCAGCTCACAGCAACCCATCAAAATAAAAGCTTTGTTTAAAATATAATACTGTAATGATAGTACTACTACTACTAATAAAATTATTATTTAAACATTATTTTTAAATAATATTTACCAAAGAAATTACTTACTAGAACTTATTTACAAGAAAAATATAAAATGCACAACAAAGTATTTCTGCAAAAAAATAAAATAATAATACAAATAATAAATAAATGGATAATAATTTTTTATATAAATCAGTTAAAGGTTGTATCAGCGATTTCTAGCCTGAAACATAAAGTGTCAAATTCAGCTGACCTTTCATCACGATCCGCTCGCTGCTTGCCCCATAAATCGTCTGTGAAAAAAACGCATCTCTCTGGTCAGCCTAGGGTCCGAGATATGCCAAAAAAACAATCGGCACTACCAACCTTTCCACAGATAAACAAACAGTGTTCCAACCAATCAGCGTCAGGGGTTTGGTGTTGTGGACTTTCGCTCCGCCTCCCTCACATCCCTGCACCAGTAGGAAAGTCCACAACACCAAACCCCTGACGCTGATTGGTTGGAACACTGTTTGTTTATCTGTGGAATAGTTGATAGCGCAGATTGTTTTTTTTGGCATATCTCGGACCCTAGGCTGACCAGAGAGACGCGTTTTTTTCACAGACAATTTATGGGGCAGGCAGCGAGCGGATCGTGAAGAAAGGTCAGCTGAAATTGACACTTTATGTTTTAGGCTAGAAATCGCTGATACAACCTTTAATTAGAGATGCTTTTAATTATTAAAATTGAATGAAACCATTAAAATCTAATCCAGAAAATAAATGGAAAACACAGAATTTAATAAGAAAAAATAAAACTAAATTTGATAAAGTAAATTGCTAATAAATTGTTTTATTTTATGATTTTATTTAGACATGCTTTTGTTTATTATTTTTTTGTTTAACCATTAAAACAGCAAGAAAAATGAAAACCCTACATCTGTATAGGCCAAAAGTAAATGGTATACAAATTAGTAATATTGAAAATCTGAAAATCAAAATTGTATTCTTCTTGGAAATACACATTGTCTTTGAGGATCTTTGCTGGTTTCTATGCAAATGTTTACAACATTTGTACAAAAGGAGCACTGTACCAACATTTTTTGAAAATTCTGTCATTAACTACTCACTATCATGTCGTTCCAAACCCGTAAGACCTTTGTTCATCTTTAACACAAAGATATTAAGTCAGAAATCCGAGAGCTTTCAAACCCTAGCAAAGTAGCAAAGCAACTACCACATTCAAAGCCTAGAAGACATGGTTAAAATATCACATGTGAGATCAGTGGTTCAACTGTAATTTTATGAAGCTACGAGAATACTTTTTGTGTGCAAAGAAAATAAAAATATGCCTTAATTCATCTATTTCTTCTCTTCTATTTTGACGCATGTCCACAAAATTACCATGATAGCTTTAGAAATTAAGGTTGAACCACTAATGTCACATGGACTATTTTAACAATGCCTTTACTACGTTTTGGGCCTTGAACATGATAGTTGCATTGCTGTCTATTCAGGGTCAGAAAGCTCATGGAATTCATCAAAAAATATCTTAATTTGCATTCCCAAGATGAAGATCTTACAGGTTTAAAATTTTTGAGTGAACTATCCCTGTAATATATGAGGAAAAAAGATAAACAGAAGCATGTACACTTTACTAATTTGCAGATGCCAGTCACCCCTAACATTAACGTTAACATGAAAAATGCTTTATAGAATGAACTCTATATGTGTTTTACACTAAACGGCAAAAACCCAAGAAAACAGACTCCGTTTAGCTTCCAAATACAACATGGCAGCAATTATTCCTCTGTGCATTACAAAAAAGTCCTATATCAACAGAGTGTTACTTTTTTGTGTTGAAAGTCAACATCGTTTGAGTTTATTGGTGTGGATGTTTCTCAGATATTTGGCCTGGAGCTATGACATCAGCGCGTGTCATTGGCGGGTGAATTAGTGTGGTTATTTGTGATGACTGTGCACTGAAAAGAAGCTTTTTTCTTAGAGGGCAAATGAAGTTGAAGTTTGCTGGGTCAGTACAAGGTGCCTCGTGTTACTGGCAATACTAGGGTCATAGTGGCATGCCAAAAGTTTCTGTTATTTGCTGTTTAAACGTTCATTGGTCTTTGGGAGAGCATACTTAGCATTTTGCTCTTTTTTGCCTAGGGTGGTTGCTATAAACCTGGGTTCATTTATAGTCTACACACTTAACATTATCTAAATATGGAGATTCAATCCCAGTGTGTCCTTCTATAAGGCCCTCAGAAGAATTAGTCACTTCTGTTTGGTTTGTTACCCACCTTAACTTCTCCTCATATTTTATAAATAAACCCATCTGAAGGAAATGCAGTCATGTGCTAAATATTTCTCGGATGGTTCTTACACTCTCATTTAGCTAATAACCTCATCTCAGTTTTACATCTGAATGAACTCTATTTTGCCAGCTTTTTTACTAAAGTGAAGGAGACAAGTTTGTAAACTCTCCAAAATCGTCATGTTGCGGTGATCCACTGTAAAGACTATGATGAGTCCTTCAGGATGGAACCATTTTGAACGTTGTTTGTGTTGAGGAACTGAATGCAGTGTGATTTACAAGCTGATTTTCAAGTTATGACGGATTTTTCCGGTGTATTTCATCTATAACGGCCAGTCTTTGGACTGATAGATATGTCACATTTATACTCTAGAGCGAATAGACTCTGTCTGTGGTGAGGTCCATTGAGGAAGCATGACAGATCTACTGCGGATATAGAGAGAACGCCAAAAGTCGTAAAACAGTCATACAGATAAAAACTGAGCTGGAGGTCCAAGAGCAGAGTAAGTCTAGAAGATCCCGTTTATTTGTTTAATATGTCATTGTTGTATATATAAATATAATATGGTTGTCATTGAATCAGCATTTGGAAAGGAAAGAAAATCACTGATTTGCTCAAGTGTACATGCTGTTGTTTTAAAAGGAATGGTTCAGGAGAAAATGAAGATTCTGTCATCATTTACTCATTATGTCATGTCATTTCACACTCGTTTTTTTTTTTCATGGAACATAAAAGATGAATTTATAAAGAATACACTACCGTTCCAAATTTCGGGTTGGTACTGATTTATTTAGGTTTTTGGAGAACTTACCAATGTTTTATTTGTTTCAGCAGCCGTTACTTCAGACTTTACCGTTACATGATCCTTTGGATGTCATTTTAATTTGCTGAATTGGTGCTCAAGAAACATTTCTTATAATTTTTAATGTTGAAAACAGTTGTGCTGCTTTTAGGATTCTTTGATAAATAGAAAGTTTAAAACCATTTATTTTTTTGTTTGTTTGTAACATATAAAACACTTTACTGCCATTTTTGATCAATTTAATGCATCTATGCGGAGTAGAAGTATTTATTAATTTCTTAAAAAAAGACTTTATGAAAGTCATGGAAGAAAGAAAATTGTATGATTTATTTATTTTTTATCTCTTCTTATAAATAAACTTATCACAAATAGAACAAAATCATACATTGCAGTTTAGTTGCATTATAAATAGTAAATCTATTATTATTTTTTTTTTGAAAAAAAAAAAAAAACAGTTGGAAACCAGCTACATACACTACCAATCAAAAGATTTTTAATGTTTTTTAAAAGAAGTCTCTTCTGCTCATCAATCCTGCATTTATTTGATTTAAAGTGCAGCAAAAACAGTACAATTTTGAAATATTTGTACTATTTAAAATAACGGTTTTCTATTTTAATCTATTTTAAAATGTAATTTATTCCAGTGATTTCAAAGCTGGATTTTTAGCATCATTACTTCAGTCACATGCTCCTTCTGAAATCATTATAATATTCTGATTTGCTGCTCAAAAAACATTTACTATTATTATGTTGAAAAAAACTGAGTAGATTTTTTTTTCTATTTTCTTTGATAAATAGAAAATTCAGAAGAACATAATTTATCTGAAATAGAAATCCTTTGTAACATTATAAATGTCTTTTTTTTTTTTAAGATTTATTTTTTGGCCTTTTTGCCTTTATTATGATAGGACAGGAAGCGAAGTGGGAGAGAGATAGGGGGCGGGATCGGCAAAGGTCCTCGAGTCGGGATTCGAACACAGCTAACCACACGGCTATTGGCGCCGACACATTATAAATGTCTTTATCATCATTTTTGTTAAACTTAAAGCAGCCTTGCTAAATAAAAGTATTAATTTCAATTTTTCTATATTTTTTCCAAAAATTTTACTGACTCCAAGCTTTTGAAGTGTATATTGTATAATGTTACAAAAGCTTTTTATTTTAGATAAATGCTGATCTTTGGATCTTTCTATTCATCAAAGAATCCTGAAAGAATTTACTCAGCTGTTTAAAATATTGATAATCATATTAATACAACGTTTCTTAAACAGCAAATCAGTATTAGAATGATTTCCGAAGGATCATGTGACACGGAAGAGTGGAGTAATGATGCTGAAAAATTATTGATCACAGGAATAAATTACATTTTAAAATATATTCAAATAGAAAGCAGTTATTTTAAATAGTAACATTTTTTGTTTGTTTGTTTTTGATGTACTTTGGATCAAATTAATGCAGGCTTGGTAAGCAGAAGAGACTTCTTAAAAAAACTTCTCTTCACCCCGAAGGTTTAAAACCAAACAATTTTTTTATTGGAAGATATCCATATATCTTTGGGTGTTTCTTTTCTAAGGATGCAGCATCTCACACATCTGTGAGGCTTGTGCACGTGGGAAATGGCCTCAGTTATGTTCCTGGCATCAGGAGACCTTTAGTAGTCTGATATCTTTTACACTGCACAAATACTGTCAGTAGTTTTTGAAAGACGGTAAAGTTTATATATAGGCAGGGTGCAGTAACTAACCAGTCTTGTACTTTGTAACTTAGTAACAGAAACAAACAGACAAGAACTGCATTATTTTGCAGCTGTATTTTATTGATTTCAGGCTTTTGAATTCCTGATTTTATGTTTAAATATTTAAAGGCTTCATATCATCTCCATGTTTTGTTTTACTACCTTTTTTAAACATTCCTATTAAAGACATATAATTTTTCCCAGCTCTGACAGATCTGACATCTGCACAAAGGGCAGCGTGTCAGACTGTGAGTTTCAAAGCTGAAAAACTGTAAAAAGTCAAAAGATGTTGTCGTTGCTGGCTTCTGTTTCCATTCTGACTTGATGGAGTGGTAAAGAAACAGAGACGAGACAGTGGGAAGGTTTCTCCATCTGCATTTCTGGGGCAGGCCTCTATCCATCATGTCTCATCTCATTCTCTCTTCATCCCTACTTTCTCACTCCTCTCCTTGGCCTCAGTGTCGGCCTGTACAGAGTGACTTACAATAAGATTAGGGGGCCTGAGCCAGACCTCCCAGCAGAGACCCGTGAATAGAGCGTGTTTGGGACGTCTGACGACTTGTGTAAAGGTAGCATCATCAATCACAGCTCTTTTTATTCTACATGGTTTGATTGATTCACCACAATCGTTTTTTTCTATGGCTATGCCACGTGAAACAAAACCGCAAAGACGTTTTTGTTGAAGAAACAACCCACAAGGAAATTCTAATCACATGTAGTTAAAATGAACACGAGTTGTGGTTTGTCATTTTGTCATCCTGACAGAGATATGAGAAAGACTGAATAAGATAACGATGACTCAGTCATCCTGGAAGCACAAACTGGCCACAACCCGAATTCATATGAAATAGAGCTCTAGATTTCTTATGATCGTCAATGCTGATTACCCAGTGTCATTTTGGTTGGACACATAGATCTGGAAATATTTGTAATGGTTTTGTCTCTCAACCCACAAGACATGTAATTTCTTGAGATGCTGAGGGTCAGGACTCATGGATGCTGCCAGTCGCGGTTACATGGTAAAGCCGTACGCTGAAATGACTTGTTAAGTGTTTCCTTATGCGGATGAACTTGTTGGCTGATACAAGGTTTTTTGCCATTTAGCAGATTTTGGATGCTCATGATAATGGGGATGACGTGTGAGAACATGATCTCTGTTCTAAAAACCTAGTGAGCTTCTCCCCTAGGCATTGTTGTTTCAAATGATTCCAACAATTTTTAGTTCCAACTTAGGGGGCTTAATTCGAAACAGGGTGCGGTTTGCATGAAAAAATGGTAATGTAAAAGCTGTCTTGCGGACCCAGAAGCACACCGGGGTATCAAACCTGAGACTACCTGAAGAAGGTGGTCTTTAGTTTGGTTGCAATGGAACTGAAGCATGATTTGTGTGAATGTGAAAGTTACTCTGACTCGAGAGCACACTTAATCAGGAGGTAAAGTAACATTTGCGTGCATTTTGGCCGACGCCGACGTCATTAGTTCAACAAAACACGTGTTGGGAATATGATTTACCTTGGGTATAAACAAGAGTGAGCGTGTCATGTAATAACGTATAGTGAGCAGCAAATGAATGGCTCACAATCAGGTGCAGTGCACATTTGTGATGATATAAGATGAACACAAACACAAAGAATCAAGTAAGTGTGAATACAGACTAACAGTGCAGGGTGTGACAGGAACAGTCGCACTCAGACTCAAACCGCAGCAAACTTGCCCAGTGTGAAAGCCCTTGTTCTACCTCCCTTAGGCCAACTTGTAAGCTAGCACTTACAGAGGGCACAATTTCATAATGCATGGTGAGTAATTAATCCAACATGGCGGCTATAATAAATATAGTTCATTCAGTACAAGTATTGATACAATATAGTGTAAAATAAGTAATAGTTAAAAAAAAGCATAATTTTACTACAAATTAGTATATTATACTTTGGCAAATTAGTGTTATACTTAGGCTTACTATTAATTTTTTTTCTGATTTCTTGCCTAATTCCTTGTTCAAACTGTCAGTTCAGTCCAGACTGTCAGGTTTTTTGTGCATATTCAATTGGAATCTGATCATACAGTTGAGGTCAAAAGTTTACATACAGCTTGCAGAAATGTTAATTATTTTACCAAAATAAGAGCGATCATACAAAATACATTTTTTTTTTATGTAGTACTGACCTGAATAAGATATTTCACATAAAAGATGTTTACATATAGTAAAGAAGAGAAAATAATAGTTGAATTTATAAAAAATGACCCTATTCAAAAGTTTACATACACTTACTTATACTTTTAATACTGTGTTGTGACCTGAATGATCTACAGCTGTGTTCTTTTTTTTTTTTTTTTTTGTTTAGTGATAGTTGTTCGTGAGTCCCTTGTTTGTCCTGAACAGTTAAACTGTAGGAATATCCCTCATGTCCCACAAATTCTTTGTTTTTTTCACATTTTTGTGTATTTGAGCTCTTCCCAACAATGGCTATGATTTTGAGATCCATCTTTTCATAATGAGGACAACTGTAGACTCATATGCAGCTATTACAGAAGGTTCAAACGCTCACAGATGCTTCAGAAAGAAACACAATGCATTAAGAGCTGGGGGGTAAAAACTTTTTAAATTTGAAGATCAGAGTACATTTAACTTATTTTGTCTTTTTTGGAAAACATTTGACTATTTTCTGTAGCTTCTGAAGGGCAATGCTAAATATAAGAAGATATTTAGTAGCGCTGCACAATTAATCGTTAAAAGATCGCGATCTCGATTCGACCCCCCTTACGATCTTAATCCAGCATTTATACGATTCAGCCAGTTATATTTTATTTATATTTTACAAAACTTTTTGCTAGCCTAATTACTGAACAGACTGCTGTGAGCTGATGCAGTGACAGGTTCGCCATTCTCTCCAACATTACATAACAATTTAAACTTCATCTTCAGCGCACATTCTGTCAGATGCAATTCATGGCGCCTCTGTCTTAATATCCTGTACAACGCGGCATTCATTCACTTCAGATGATAACTCAGCGGCAGCGTAATTTCCACTGGGGACACACTTTTGAAAATCCCGTTGGTGACCACCCACTTTCAAATGGTTTTGTTTAAGTAATCTCTGGTATTGTAGAATCAAGGGAGTTGCTAGACCTAAAGCTCTACTGGGGCACAGGCCCCCATTACTCGTTAATTCAGCTGTTGCATGTAGTTTAATGTCTTTATTTTTAGAATATCAATGTAAATTATAACTCAAATTTGAGATTTTACTGGGGCACAGCATATTTTTACTGGGGCACGTGCCCCAGTAAAAAGGGTCTAGCGCCGCCGAGAGTTTCGCACGGTCGTTAAAATGAAACCAAAAGTAAAACCTGCACGCGCATTCAAAAGCTATTTGCATTTAGAGAGCGACTCCCCAATGCGTGCAAATTAAGCTACACAAAATATCTAGGCTGTTATTAATATGTGGGCCATAATGAGTTGAGTAGTTGTGTAGATAGCTCTGTATCATGCTTGGAAAATTTGATCGGGCCAGATTTATGGATGTAAAAAAATGGCAAAATTTTATGGATTTTAAAATGGCATTCCAAAGGATGAATTTTGAAATTTTAAGTTTTCATCTAATATATCATTTCTTATTATTTCTAAAGTGTAATAGGGAAAAAGGCAACAAGAAAGTCTGTTTGTGAAAAAGGTCAGAACTCCTGTTATAAAGGTAGATTTTTGAGGTGCACTCTTGTCATAAATTAATCTATGAAACTCTTGTCATAAATTATTTTCCTACATAATTTGTAACACACAAAAAATGTCAAATATCTATTTAGGAGCCTTAGACCTTTCCAACAATATATAGTTTGTCATGATTAGATTAGGATTTATTTGTAAAATGGTGAAGCAAACTTTGGCATCCCACAGAGTGGACGGTGACAACCACAAAATGTTGATAGGCTAGTGTTTCTAGCTAAGAATCTTTAAATCACTTTACTCTGACATAATACCTTTGTATGTTTATTTTTTTAATGTTTAATGGTGATTTTTTTGTGTACATTATTTTTCATTACATTTCTTTAAATTTAAAGTAAAGTTTATTTTGTCTCCTAATGTTCAGGGGTAAATCTTTAAAATAAAAAAGTTCTCCAGAATCGTGATCTTTATTCTGAGCAAAAAAATCGTGATTCTCATTTTATTCAGAATCGTGCAGCTCTAATATTTAGGCAAAATAAGAAAAATGTACATATCTTCATTCTGTTCAAAAGTTTACACCCCTGGCTCTTAATGTATTGTTTTTCCTTCTGGAGCATCAGTGAGCATTTGAACCTTCTTTAATAGTTGCATATAAGTCCCTCAGTTGTCCTCGGTGTGAAAAGATGGATCTCAAAATCATCCAGTCATTGTTGGAAAAGGTTAAAATACACAAAAATGCTGAAAAACCAAATAATTGTTGGACCTAAATTATTTTTCTGACAAACAGCAGGCAGTTTAACTGTTCAGGGTAAACAAGGGACTCATTTTCAACTTAACTATTACTAAGAAAAAAGAAAAAGAAAAAAACAGCTGTGGATCATTCATCATAACAACACAGTGTTAAGAATCAGGCGCATGTAAACTGGGTCGTTTTTATAAATTCAACTATTATTTTCTTTTGTGGACTATATGTTTATGTGAAATATCTTATTCAGGTCAGTACTAAATAAAAAAATATGCATTTTGTATGATCCCTGTTATTTTGGCAATATAATTAACATTTTGCAGATTCTGCAAGGTGTGTGTAAACTTTTGACCTCAACTGTATTTCATATATTGAACAGCAAAAAATAAATAAATCGTGAAATCATGAATTTTTACAAATCCTTTTCAAGCTAAACCACAAAATTCATTTGTGGTTTAAAATCCAAGTCAAATCATATTTCGGGAAATCTGTTTCATTCTGACCGCTCAGATCAGATGTAGCCTCTCATGCCACATAAAATGGAAACACATAAAATGATGTGTTGTTGCAAAGTGCAAGTCAAGCAGATAATGACAATTGTGCTACGGCTATGCACCTCTTTGAGTTTTGAGACCGGAATAGTTTTGAGACATGGAATAAAGTGTGCATTCCAGCTTTCTATGTTTCTGCCACTGCCTCATAAAACGGCAACAACTTATGTTGTAAGATAACATCTGTATTGCAAACTGTTTTGCTGTTATTGTTGTTCTTAGCCTAGGCATGCCAAAACAAAGTCATTGCCATAGAAACTAATGCAGATATAGGACGCACAAAACAGATGTAGGCATTCAGTCATTTAGATTGGATTCCAGTCGGATGTAAACAAATTCAGGGCCCGCAAAATTTCAAAATCTCTGGTAGCCCTTCGGGCAGGTACTCTTCAGATTTTGGTAGCCCGAAAATTAATTTAACTAGCCCAAATAAAAAAAGACTTCTTTTTTTTATATATATATAGAAAATCAGATAGGAGTCTTAATCAAAAAGGTTTTCAATACACAAATATAAACAAATATCAAGGAAGGAATTTTATTTCACTATTTGGTGTATCTGCAGAATTTTTAAATATCAATTTAAGGCAATTTATAAATCGAGTATATCATTTATTATATTTATTTAAAACTTAAATATTACTGTCTTAATTGTTTAGTATTTTAGAAGGCACATTAACTTCCTTCACATTTTCAACTCTTATGTGTTTGCTGCATAAAAACATAGGTCGATAATTGCAATCATTTGACCATAAACAGCTGAAAAAAAATGTGGAAATAAAAATTGATTCTCTGTCACGAGGTGGCGCTTTAGGAGCGCTGAAATACTACGGTTTCCATAGTAACGGCTGTACACAAAGCAGCATTAATGTTGTTTCATCAGGCATGAAATGAAAATGCCAACGACACGTTTCTGAGGACAGTCGGTTCACTTCAGATACATTCATATAAAGACATCCGTGCAGCGTTTTGACTTTGAAACGTGCAGTGCGCATATTTATTCAATGACATCACTGCCTTTTGAAGTTTAATCCAGCCCTATCGCCATTCTCGTCTCGCCATTCTCCGTCCCCAAATGTAAGACCTCCTAAATTATAATTAAGACTTTTCTTATACTATTTAACATATTTAAAACTTTTTATGGCCTTAAATTTGATACAACTAAATTGAGGAGTTTAAGGACATGCAGGAGCCCTCTACTTTACGATAGCCCATCGGGCAGCCCGGTGACACCTTTTGGTAGCCCGACTGGAAAATACAATAGCCCCGGGACGTCGGGCTAGCAATTTTGCGAGCCCTGAAATTTGGATTTGGACTGACAGTCTGAACAAGGCTTAAGTGACATTTCAGATGACAAGGGTTTTCAAACTCCATTTGGTCGCAGTAGAGATCTAGCAGATCTGTAGAAAGGGAGAAAAATATGAAAATAATTTTTTATAGCTGTCAATGTTAACTGTAAAACTGCCGTGGCATAATATGTATTGTTAAAGCTTTATACAACAAATACATTTGAATTTAATTAAAAATGTTTTTCTTATAGATTTATGCATGCAAATAAATATATAGCTGCCTTTATATTTTCGAATGAGGGTCTCTTGTAAAGAAATCATAAAATCCTAGGGGCTCTTTGACAAAAAGTTAAAAAACCCTGAATTATTTCAGGTGGCATGCTGGTGGGGAAGAAGAGAAACTGCATGCCCAGTTCAGTCAACGAAGTGAATCTTACCCTTCCACTACTTCACAAATTCTTCGTTCTTTTATCACTCAACACATTATGCATGTGTTCCTCCACCATAAAACCTTCAACTTGGACAGCATGCAGAGAGCTGATCTCACTTTCATGGACCAAGCATAGCAAATATTTTCTTTGAGCAGAGGAACCCTCAGAGTTACCTTCAAAAATGAAGCCACAAGATCGTAGTGGAAGCCGAAAGGCCTTTTTAAGAGGCTGAGAGTGCTGTTTTCAGATTTCAGATTTCTTTCTTTAGTTTTTTTATAGACGCCATAAAGCATCTAATCGGTATTCCCGTCACCCAGGCCTCAGTGCTGCTTAGTGGATCTTGGCTTTGATATGGTGTGATACATCTGGAATGAATGTGTGCTTGTGACAGTCGTTAGCTACACGGCCCCACATTAAACATCGGTGGCAGGAATTCCCAGACGACAGGAAGAAGTGATCTAGAGCTCTGCAAACTGTGTGACCAAGATGAGCGGTGAACGCTTTACACCTCTCGCAGCATTCTAGATACTTTTCGCATGTCAAGACACGAGACAGATTTGTTTTGAGAAAAATACGCTTTGGGTCTGAACAAATGTCTTTGTTTTGAAAAGGAAGGAAGTTGCATTTACAGACGTGAATTGATGTCAGTGCGCTCATGTGTTATGAATGATGGCGAGACGCAGAACTCGATAATTTTCTACAGCGTATCGGAGGAGACGACAGATTGAGCACATGGTGTTTTCACAACACAGAGGAATTTAGAGCATTAAAAATGAGATGCCATGTAATGAAACTTTAATGGTAGTCCATAGCGTTCAAAAAGCACATTATCTATCAGTAAGGTTTCATTAGCTGGAAGAGAACGTACACTCATCCTACAAGTAAAGCTGTAATTGAGTTGTTTAGCTGTTCTTAAAGAGTTTTAGAGTAGAACTTTATACTTTTCTGTGTTCTTTTCTGTTTCATTTCAGCCACTGTATACAGATCTTTCTGTATTAGTTTGATTAATACCACAGCCTATGCCGATCCAGGATCAGATTGCTACCTCATGTATCTCTGTCTTTTGATTTTGTGAAATAAAGACACTGATAATATGCCCTAGTAAAACTAGTTTTGTAACACTTTAAACCTAAAGTCCAAAGTCATTGTTTAGAAACTGACAGCTAATCATAAAATAAACAATTCTTGCCTCATTAAATATTCATGTTCTTTGTACATTCACAAAAAACGTTCACATGCGATGTTTAGTTTTAACATCTGTGGCGAAATAAAAATGTCAAACAGTGATGGCAAGTGCAAACTTGAAAAAAGAAGAGACTTGTTATTTGTTATTTGTTTTTCGCTTGCATGTCGACGTTTTCACAGATGGAAAAGCTGTTATTGAAATGAATTGCGTGCCTGTTTAGACCTGTATTGGTCTAATCAAAGATGTTGACCTTTTAAATAGCAGAAAAAGAACATTACCACAGATGTCCGGTTTGTAATCCTGACATTTGAATAAAGGTGTGGTCGAATTTATTGTTGTACACCAAATTTTTGTAGACAAAATAAAGTCAGAATTTCTTGTGAGGGTGAAAGATGTCTATAGTACACAGATTTCAACTTGGTTTGAAAATGACTTTTGTATGAACTGTGCTTTATGCATTGCTACGCTATTAACAATAACGCACCCACAAAATTTCACTGAAGTGACCACACCTTAATCCTTGATAATGTATGAACAGTATGAAATGAGACAACCCAGGATTACATTTGCCCAGGGCTAAATTGGCCCTTGGTTAACAATAGTGTGAAAAGCCCAATAGTGGGAATGAAAGTAAAGAAATATAATCTTCTGCCTTACTGCCTTACCTTTCCTGTGGATTAGATGCTATCAGGTTATGGGAGTCCCCCCCTCGTAACTTCAGATCGTATCCAGATGTCCACACTGATTCCATTCTGATGGAGAGCCTATGCTCAAACAATGACATCCAGATTGTCTGGCATTGCCAGGTTTTGTTGCTTACCCTCATTTGTAGATGTTGGCAAGGGAAAAATGCAAACTAATGAGATATTTCATTAAATAATAAAATATGTAAGATGAAAGAAATAGATCAAGGAGTTCTTCTAGTTTCAATCTAGCTTTTTTAGTAATATTAGTGTACAAAACAAATCAAACGGAATGGAATGTGCAGATGTGGACCGTTGAGTGTCAGTCTTGTCCTTGAATCTATGGTGTGATTAAACTCTGTATATGGAATCGAATTTAGAGTGAACCTTTTAGGTGATTATTTTATGGTTGAGCTGAGTCTCACTTGCCCGGGATGTGCTGACCCACCTGCCATGTTTTCATGACTTTCTAAATGGTAGATCTCTTAAAAGGGTGAAAATATCACATTCTCAAACCTTCAGTATTACTTTTAAAGCGGTGTTGCCTAAGCCTGCAGGAATGTGTATGGTCTGCCTGTAAACTTCTCTTAACGTCTTCATGCAGGCAGTAATATTTCCCTGGAGCTCTCTCCACATTATGGGGAAAGTGAGTTTGCCATGTGGTGAGGAGGCTGCAATTTCAGCTGGCAGTTCCCTTTGTAAATCCCCCCATCCCACTCCTGTTTTTAAGGGTGAAAGGATTCCCTCCTATATTATTTTATCTCTTCACACACCATTTTGGCATGACTGTCATTTTGGGTGATGGCAAGAGCAAATTGGAGCTCTGTTAGTGCGGGGATAATTGGTAACTTGTTAACCACATGGGTTTGGAATATGTATCTGTGGTGCTGGACTAAGAGGAGGGAAGGTTAACTTATGCCTCGGGGCAGTCCGTAGAGTGAGTAGGTAACAGCCGTACTGTGCAGCAGCATGTGGTTCCCATTCAGAGCCAGTGTAAGCTTGGAGGTTAGAAGATCCTTAGTCCATCCACACTTAAAACACACACACACATGCACACACTGATTTCAGGCTCTTGTTATAATAGTGCTTAGCCTGTCTAGGGAATCATTTGGTATAGGTTTTATGGGATGTTGCACCTCAGGATAAAGCAAAACAGGGCTTTCCTTCCTTTCTTGTTAAAAATGATGAGGTACTCTGGGGTCTGTATTTGGGGTCAGATAGCTTTAACCATGATCAAGATGGAGCAGAAATAGTATTAAAGTTCATCAGCATTCTGGAAAAGAAACAAAATAAGGTTTAAGGACAAAGACAAATACAAGTGTTTAATATAAAACTTGATTTAAAATGCCAGTTTCTTATCAATGCAATATTTAGATTTGTTTTGATTTGGTTGTAGATGGTCAACAAAAGTAGGATTTTATGTCCCACAATAATTATCTAAATACATTTTTTTTTAGAAAATTAAAAACAGCATAGAAGAGCTATTTTTTAAATAATTTTATGTATGAATTGCTTTTTAATGTGCTTTTTGAGAAAATATGTTTCTTCCAGACTGCACATGTATTTCCCACGAACTGCACTATTAACAGTAGTAATTATTTTAAATAATATTACTGTAAACATCCAGAAAACAAAATCACTCCAATGCAAAGACTATTTTCTTATTGCAAACCCCACCAAAGCGCTGAAATCCACTACAAACTCGTCTCAGCGTTGTTTTAAACAGAAATTACTTCACTGGTATATGATTGAGTATGTGACTTGCTGGCAGATTGTAAGACACTGCCTATGGTGTGAGGTGTTAGTGGTCTCAGGAATGGTCTGAAGATGATCTTTTTCCACTGTTTCCATACAGAAAGCAGACTGAGAAGTATGTGTGAAACCAAAGGGAGAGATGGAAGTTCGACAGGCTAGACATAGAGGGATGATATCTGTATGGATTTAGTATCATATAAAATCAGTACTTCATTACTGAATAAAGGAATAGGTCACTCGAAATTAAAAATTGCGTCCAAAATGTGTGTTACTTTCTTCATTAGAACACTGAAGATGATTTGTAGCTGAACCCATAGTCCTTGGTGAATCATAATATGCAAGTAATGCGTATTATGTGTGAGTGCCACCACTTTGAAAGTCAAAAACACAAAATTAATACCTGCAGCACATGTCGATATATTGAGTTCTTAATAAGCAAAACAACTGGTCTGTACAGAAAACTGAACTTTATTTGTAGTATTATGGCCCTCTCCCAAATGGAACACTTCATGTCCACTTGCGGTCTTACGGACCTACAAGGCTGTGTGCTTGTCTGTTAAGTCCACAAGACCGTAGGGTGTCCCATTTGTCAGTGTTCAAAAGGGCACTCGCAAGCATCCTCTAGGATACGCACTTGTGCAGAGCCTGGATTGCATGGGCCAAGCTCCATGGTAGACTTTTACCCAACAGTCAAAGCGGCATTATGTTACGAAAGTGTGGACTCAGAGGAAGACTGTGAGGGTTTAGGGTGTGATTTGGGACAGGGCCATTAGAGATTGTTGAAGCAAAACTTTGCAGGGCTGTGGCCCTCTAGGAATTGAGTTTGTGACCACTGACTTACATGGTAGTGAAATCATGCATGAACGCCATTGTTATATACAAAAAAGAGGGAGGACTTGTGTGCAGAAGGTGGTATCATGATCCTTTGTAGTGTCAAGTTATTTTAAACTGCATTACTTGTGTTAAACTGCTGGTGAAGGTGTTTGGATTTTTGAATTTGAATTAAGTCTTAGTCAAAGTCTTTTGACTAAAATGCCATTTATTTTTTGTCATATTTTAGTCATCTGAATGGATTTAGTTTTAGTGTAGTTTTAGTCGACTAAATTTCATACGATTTTAGTCAACTAAATCTAAAGTAGATTTAGTCTGATAAAATTTTATGGGTTTAGTTACAGTGTAATGCATTTATTAAGCATTTCTCTAAAATTGTATAGGTTTGATATTATATAGGTTTGATATTGATATTACTATGACACACAACATGCCTTTATATTAAATTACATGAAGCCACTTTTCATAAAAGAAAAAAGGACATGGTGGTCTTTTCAATGAAATGCCAATGGTTATAGGCTAACTATGCATTCTTTATAACAAATAGTTTACCACATTCTTTATTCTTTCAAGCAGACATATTCATTAATATAAATACATTTAGATTAATCTTTATTGGGGCTACTAAAGTGATTCAGTCGAGAGCAGTGAGTGATTTTCTATCTTTTTTTTTGTCTGAAACACATTCGATATTCTCCCAGCTGTTTGCGTTCACCTAAGACATAACTGAGTGTGTTTACATAAGTACTCGTTAAAATGGGCAATTGTTAATGAATCTCTTCCTAAATCATACCTCCCTAACATTTTCGTCATTTTCTGAAGTTGACAAAAATGTCAATAGATTGTCGCCATAGTTTTTGTCATTCAAAACGAGTTTTTGTTTCGTTTTTATCTGTGAAAAAATGTTGTTGATGAAAATTATCTGTCAACGAAATTAATACTGTCGCTATTATATATGTATTTTAAGTCTTCCGAAAAATGAAATGTGTTGTGATTGGTTAGCAGTCCCATTGCGTTGCAATTGGTGAACAGTTTAGACAGTTTAAACTGTGCAAGCTAGATTAAAGTGATTTTTACGTTTTAAATATGGATTTTTTTTTTTTTTTTTTTTTTTTTTTTTTTTTTACAAAAACACATTGGATCGCTAAAGGAGGCTTTTACTGACCCCCTGGAGCCATATGAGACACTTTTTATTATGGATTGACTTGTTTTGAACTGATGGAGAGAAACTATGCCGTTTTAAAGCTTAGGAGCGCCAGGATTATTTTTAATATAACTCTGATTGCTTTTTCGACAAAAGTCATATACACCTAGGATGCATGGAGGTTGAGTAAATAATACGCTACAACAGTGTTGGTCCAATCGTCAGCCTGCGAGATTGCCGATACATTATATTATTATTATTGTGCTAATTTATTTAATTATTTACATGCCCGAAACCAGCTCCAGCGTAAGGCTAGTGAAGCCATCTACACTGTATAATGAATAAATCTCTTACCACACACTGCACACATCGATGGCGCGGCTCCGACGCGACCACCGGTGATCGTCACTCTAGTCAATGCTTCTGTTTACATCAGCCACGGCTCTGCATGTGTTTCGACCCTCTATACCCCACACATCAACTGCACGGCTCAGACGTGGCTACTGGAGCAGTTCGCGGACAGTTTAGTCAATGCTTGCATTTATACGAGCCGCTCGACGGCTTGCTGAAACATCCCAGAAGGAGTGGACTTTGAGATTTGCAACTTTGTAGATGTGTTTTATGCCCAAACATACACACAACACACTGACTAAAATTCAAAAAGTGAAAAAGCATTATAGGACCCCTTTAAGTAATTTTAAAGGCTAATGTTTCCTTAGGTCTATTTTTATTACTGAAAAAAATATATATAATTACCCAATTAATCATCAGAATAATCAACCGATTACTCGATTACAAAAAAAAAATTGTTAGTCACAGTCCTAGCTATGAATGTGATATTGCTCGTATATAATACAGCTTTAGAATACTTGGAATGTAGCACGCCATATCGCCTACTTTTATCCTTTTATCATCCTTTTATCCTTCAAGAGCATCATGAACATTCTGCTAAGTTTCTCCTTTTGTGTTTCCCAAAAAGAGTCAAACAGTTTAGAGTGAGTATAACTGACCTGATTTCATTTCTGTTACTGTTACAGAGCATCTGACGAGTGGCGTACATCTAGGTTTTTTTTTCTTTTACACTGTTTATACTCTTGACAAATGTCGAACATTTGTCAACAGCCATGTTGTTGTACTGAGGCGGAGAATGCTGAAACATTGGTATTTTGATCTGTGCTGAAGGTCTGCAAGCAATATAATTAACAACTCGGCAGCTCGCTCTGGTGGATTTGAATTAAGGGATACTCGAAATGAGCTATGTGCAGCGCGAAATCAATCCTGTCCCAATGCTTAGTTCCCTCTTAGTTCTTTTCCAAAATCAACCACAGTTTATGACTACCACTCTGTTATATTTCCACCTTATTACATGCAAGCTCTGTCAATTTAGATGCTGTCCAAAGTGCAGATGTTATGGCTAACGTCACTTCAGATGTCCATTTCTGATTTCATTCCACAGTTCCTCTAGCTTGTGGACAGTTTGCAGCATGCTACATTGGCTCTTTGTGGGACAGTCCCACCTTACTGATTATACAGGTGAAAGAATTGATTTTACACTGTGTGATGTCAGAACAGCACAAAGAAACTGATGTTGTCTTTCATCCTCCTTTTATAGTACCTCCATCTTTGGCTGACATTGCGTTCTGTTAGCACAGCTGTTCAAACCGGCCTCCCTTGCCAACGGCAACACCGTAACCCACCTGACACTGTCATCGCTGAGGGCAGCCGTAGAGGGCCCTCATAACCGCAGCTCTCTTTTGAGAGAGTGTGGTTTGCTCGTGATCACATCTTGCGTGGTTTCCACAGGACGGCTTTTGAAGTGATTCAGAAAGGAGAGCTTTTGTCTGCGGGAGCTGTTTGATGTATTATCTATCGGCCCATAGTTTCTGAAATCAGCAAGGTAAACAGATCAAGCCGATGAGATTCAATGGCGACGATAACAGGAGTGAGAGCTTCATGTTTTACCTTCACAAATGAGCCTCTGCGTCATTAGCATGTGAAACACAGAAACGCTGAGTCAGAAAGGAGGACCTTTTGATTTAAAATCTCCACCTTTGATCAGCGTCCTAAACCACACCAAGGCTTAACATTATTGCTTTTAAACCATTGCATTGTGATTGTTTCCCTTTTAGCTTTGTGCCACTTTGTTATCTTACACTTTTTTAATCCCCTTTAACACACTCACATATTTTTAACAGGCCTGTACATGTAGGTCTGTAGTGACTGCTATTTTGGACAGACATTATCAAAGTTTATCTTTCAATCTGGGTTATTTAGCATCTGGGCTATTTAGCATCTGTTAGTATTTCTAGAAAGCAAGGCTCTCAGTTGATTAAGAAATAAATGGAATTTAAATCTCATTCATCATAGTCCATATATATGTAAATATTTGCTGAGAAAAGTCAAAACTCACTTTTAAAGCCCTAATAATTTCAAGACATTACATAATTGTGGTAGATTATTAATCCATTGAATAGACATTTCCGAAAGGGCCTTTAGAAGTCAAATGTATTGTTTGGTTTTCTTCCTATCTTTGAACACAAATCTATCACTATAGCCTACAGTCTAATCCATTTTTCAATTCAGTTCAATCTGTCTGAAATAGACTCACAATTGTTCTCAGACAACGTGTTTTTATTTTCATGTCTACAATATTATTATTTTGATTGCTGTTTTATGTGCATATGCAGACTGACATCATTGGCCAGCACATTTAAGTCTTGTGTGTTTTTTACCACAGCATTTTGGGTTCAAATTTGTATTTGAAAGCTGAAACTTTTTCATATACAATGGAGGCCAAAATTATTTGAACACTAGTATTTTCATCAGCTAAAAAAGTTTTTAAGCCAGTTATTTCTATCTTTTGCTGTAGCAGTGTCAGTAGAAAATGTCAGTTTACATTCCCAAACACTCATTTGACCATTAATTGTAGTAACCCAGTGAGATTTTGGTTTGCACAAACCAAAGGGAGTCTGACAACAGCCAGATGTTAACAGCCAACCTACCTGCAAAGCTACAGTAGTGTTACAAGTTTTAGGCACTTGTGTAAAAATGCTGAGGATCCTGTCAAAAATAATGTCAATTAACTTTGATTAACTAAATTAAATCCACATTTGGTGTGACCATCCTTTGCTTTTAAATCAGCTTATGCCATAAGCACACTTGCGCATAGTTTTTCAAGTAGCTTTGCAGGTACGTCTCTTAGAGCATCTTGGAGACGTTTCCACAGTTCTTCTGGATTTAGTCTGCCTCAGTTTGTTCTGTTTCAAGTCATTCAAGACAGACTGGATGATGTTAAGATCAGATCTCTCTGTGGAGCACTAGCTGTTGTCAGAGTCCTTGTGCAAACAAGAATCTCACCGGACACTACAGCAAAAGACAGAAATAACTGACTTAAAACCATTTGTAACTGGTGAAAGTACTAGTGCTCTAATAATTTTGACCACCACTGTAAAAAAAGTTAAAACACATTAAGCTTACTGCAATTTATTGTATGGGAAGCGCTGTACAAGTAATGTTTCATCAAGTTTTGTTCACATGTCAACTGAACACTTTGATTAGTTCTTGGGATTTAAGAATCTATTAAAATGATTAAAATCCAGAAATTAATATTATCAACCCAGCCCTAGCTGAAAGAGTGCTTTCATCTGGCTTGAAGCTTTGCAGCTGAGTTTGGATCCACGTAGACTCTCATCCGATCTAATGAAAAAACCAAGCGCAGTGAAGAAACCCTTGGCTCTAATTCATCTGCCGTTTTGCATGACTCATTGCCTTTGGAAAATTTGGACATTATGGACCCCATAGGTTCTCCGTAACCTCCACAAACAGCATGAACAGCGTTTAAGAGAGTGTCATGCGGTGTTTACAGAGAGAAAGTGTGAAGAAAACCACAACCACCAGTGGGCAGTAGAGTGGACCGCTACGTAATACCTCAGATGTTGGTGCTTGAGAATGAAGCTGCTTTGATTTGTCAGTGTTGCTCAAGCGTGTAAAATGTCAATGAATAATTGTACAGTTTATACCTCGGAAGGTACAAACTGAATGCAGTGAATGCGGTCATACAAGCGCATATGTGCTTGTATTTCTTTGGTCACTTTGAATGAAGAGCCCTGCAGCTGCAAAAAATGCATGTGCACCTGTAAAAGCAAAAAGGAAAGAAGGAATCTTTTACAGATATAAACTATGTGTTCCCTATAGGAGCAGCACATAAAAGAACTGTTAAATTCAGGTAGTCTCGAAGTCAGCGTTTCTGTTGGCGAGCCAGCTCTCAACTGTGGTTCACCTGGTTTCACATTCAGGCTAATTAAAATCCTGTGGTCATCTTTAGAACGCAGGTGCGGGGGAAGCATTAAATAACACTGAGGTACGCCCGAGGTGTCAGTCACTAATGTGCGAATTACTAGAGTTGTCATTAAAATATGTTGAAATATAAGATCCCTGTTATGCATGAACCCCGTGTGGATGTCAACACTCACCACTGGTTGCCAGATCCCGTCATGGTGTGCTTATATTCATCCACGTTCTTGTTTTGCACAGCTGGTACCCTCATTCTAATTATGCTCTCATTGTTCGGTGTTACCTGGCGTTGAGGATTGGAGCTGAACCTGGCAACCGCAACATCCTGCTGTGGTACAAGCGAGAGTATGATATGTGTGTGATGGTGTGTGTAGAGGAAACTCTGGCTTCTTCTGCCCTGGTACCTCAAGCTCTGGGTTCAGCAATCCCGCTCTCATTTTCCGGGAAACGTTTTGAAGAGATTTTTGAAAGAGAGATTGTTTTCTTCCTATGTTTTATGAGTTTGTGAGTCATGGGTTTATTGCATCACAAAATACTGATCGTGTCCAACTGCGTTGCCAGTACCTCCCTTCTCTTGGGTTGAGCAAAAATCTGGAACACATGCTTTTGAAGTTCAGACATCAAACTTTCAGCACGTTTGAGGAATGCCTTTGTGCATTTTACAACATTTTGTCCAGCTTCAATTAGCACCAATTTTTTGATTGGTTGCTCAAATCTGACTGATGGATCTGTTTCCTAGATTTCTGACCTTCGTTTCAGTAAATCTACACTAACCTAGTTTTCTGGTCAGTTGACAGCTAAAATGATCTGTCTTCACACGACAACACGGTTTCCATTTGGGATCTGACTTTGAAGTCCCACCTTTAAAAGAGAGCTCTTCCTTTGAGAATCACTAAATCACCCGCCCACCGTTCGCTCTGGTGCCCATATAACAATGAATCTTCAGGTGGAATGGAGAAGAGCGCAAACCCGGCTGATTTAGAGGGCTCAAGTGAACCCCATCCAATGGCGAGACTAATTTGTGCACATGTGCGACGTGTCTGTCTCACTCTTTCTCTTTCTTTTCTCCTTTCGCGCCTTAGATTGTGTCAGCATACAGATGTATTTATGAACACACACAAAGAACTGTCAAAGACCACTACCTCTTTGTCAAACTTATTGACTTAAGACTCTATCAATCTCCAAACAGTGCTTTGACCAGCTTTAAGGTTGTTTATGTCACATATATTTTCCACACAAGGTATTTTTTTTTTTGCCCTGACAGCAAATCCACAAAAATTCTCATCAAAAAGACCTCAACAGGTTGATCCAGATGCAGTGTTGAAAGGCTGACACCTCCCAAGCTGCTTATCCAGATCTTGACTCTTCCCTTAACAACTTCATTCCAGTTTCAATGTGAATGCTTCATTGTGCTCAATTCCTGCTCTCGAGGCAGCATTTCCCGCACTCATCTCCTCTGAACAGAATGCTGTTTCATGAGTAGTGTTTTTGTTGTGATTCACATCCTTCAAAACTTGGATTGTGTAGTATATGAAAATGGTCTTCTTGACACTTATTATTACCATCTGCAACATCACAGTAAACCGCATTTAGAACAAAAGTGCCAGTGTTTCTGTATTGTCGCTAGGCTTGGCTGATTGTAGCACTTTACTACACAGTGGCAAAACGGTTTAAGTTAAAAACTGTCCATATAGAAGAACCTTTTCTGGTCTCCTAATCGTGTTAAAAGGATTGGGGATTACACACAATGTGATGTTTATTAAAGGCTCTGGACATAAAGTATCATTAAAAAATACATTCAAAATGGAATTCATTTATATCATAAAAATATCATGTCCTGAACCATAAATGGGGAAAAAAAACATCATTACAAAGACAAAAAAACATTCTGGGCTTGTTATAGACCAATTCAGAGTAGACGTAACAGTTACGTCACTTGCAGCTGAGCGTGCATAGTGGTTGCAGAAAAACACTGGAAACAAGTGGAGGTAAACATGTAAAATCCATGGAATAAGAGTGCCTTTTGATGTCAAAATCAGAATGCAAATACATTTTATAGAATACTGTCATAAAAGACGCCATTTGAAGATAAACGCAGTCATTTAAACAGACATACTATGGATGAAAACTGCTATGATTACTCTACTTTCAAAGCATAAATTTGATTTAAGGTGCCATAGAATGGAAAACTGTATTTACCTTGGCATAGTTGAATAATAGCAGTTCTGTACATGACATACCGTGAGTCTTAAACACCATTGTTTCCTCCTTCTTATATAAATCTAGTGTTTGCAAAAGACCATTGAAAAAGAGGCCAATTCCTACATAACAGACAATGACGTAATAGTCGCGATCACTAATAGTTACGCCCTCAACATTTGCATAGCCGAATCAGCAGAAGTTCTGCAGCTCGGCTATTGTGAGAAAAAAACAACAAAGCGAGGACAATAGCGAAAATGGCAGATCACAGGAATAAATGTTATGTTCCAGGTTGTGCAGGGGATGTTAAGTGCAGGGATGGGTTGGTGTCTGTACTTACAAAGGCACGGAAAACAAATAACGCATTCTAATAAAATAAGGCGAGCCACTAAAGGGACACAATTAGCTTCTTGCTAGTGCTAGCCTGTTACATTGCAGTACATAAGATTTCACTTACCACATAAACAGAGTAAGGAGAGATGACTGCGTGGACCATGGCAAATGATTTGTTAATAGCGGCACGAGCTCCGTAATTAAATATATATTTTCCTCCATGTGTTTCCTTCCTGCTGTGTGGAGCTAACTTCTCTGTGAAACATCCAATCAGAGCAGAGCTCATCATTATTATTCATGAACCTTCCAAATAAGGTGATAACAGACCATTTCATTCTAGGGACAAATCCTAGGGTTGTAAATGGACCTGTAAAACGGTTTCTGGTGAATTTTTGCCCTTACCTAAGCCATATACCTTCTATGTAGATATCAGAGAACAATTTAAAATTTTGTATCAATGCATTCTATGGCACCTTTAAACCTTTAAATAGATCTACATAATATTCACATATGTGACCCTGGACCACAAAATTAGTCATAAGGGTAAATTTTTCAGAACTGAGATTTATACATCATCTAAAAGCTGAATAAATAAGCTTTCTGATGTAAGTTATTGATGTATGGTTTGTTAGGATAGGCGATATTTGGCCGAGAACTATTTAAAAATCTAGAATCTGAGGGTGCAAAAAATCTAAATAGAATAGATGGAATCGTCTTTAAAGTTGTCTAAATGAAGTTCTTAGCAATGCATATTACTAAACAGAAATTAAGTTTTGATATGTTTACGCTTTGAAATTTACTAAATACCTTCATGGAACGTCATCTTTACTTAATATGCAAATGATTTTTGGCATAAAAGAAAAAAATATTATTTTGATCCATACAATGTATTTTTGGCAATTGCTACAAATATACCTGTGCTACTTAAGACTGGTTTTGTGGTCCAGGGTCACAAATGCTGTTCATAGGGGACCTATTGTATTAGCCGTACAGTTACAGCATGAAATATTATTTAAACCTATTACTATTAACATTTTACATAACATTTATTTTATCTCACAATTCAGACTTTTCTAATTCTCCTAATTCTGACTTTATAACTCGATTTAAAATATAATCTCGGAATTGTGAGAATAAAGTCAGAATTTTGAAATATAAAATCAAATTTCCCTTTTATTTTTATGTTTCGGATCTGTAAGACTATCCCACTATCTAAATGACGCTTATCGCTGGGTGACAAGCTCTTGAAATATGATTAGGACATCTAATTTTGTACCATTTCATTCAAAACTAAATGTTACAGCAATGATTAAAAACAAATTTGAAAAATATTTGTCATACAGTGGATCCAACTTCTGTAAACATACAGGGGGAAAATCACATCATTTAGGCCCTTAAGGCCCTCCCGACTGTCAAGTTGAATAAATTTCCTAAAATTTCAGATTTTTTAATTAGAACTTTAAAGGTTAGTTCAGGTTGTAAAATATATAGTTTGATGTGACTCCCCAAAAACATAGTATTTAAAAATTAGTCATTCATTATTAGTGAATAATATCTTGGAAAATAGTGATCAAGATGTGTACACTCTTCTAAAGTGCAAAGAAAATATGTTTTTACTTTTAACTTCATGTTTATACGAAATGACATTTTTAGTGTCATTTAAAATGTTGTTAAAAATGCTGTACAATTTGTCAAAACCTCATGAATACAAGTCATATTAAATCAACATGAATACAAGTGGAACTTGGCACATGCATGCTTTAAAGATTTTCCTTTTCATTGTCTCGGAAACTCTTATTTGTCACTGACCCACATACAGATAGGTTAAAAATAGTGATGTTTTGGATTATGGTTATAAATGATCATGTAGATTGTACATACATAGACATAAAGCTTATTTTATTGTTTTATGACCCTTTAGAGGAGATCAAAACGTGTTTGTTATCATTTCATTGCATGTGTCAAAGTAACACAAACATCTTTTCTTAGTTCCCTTCCAGCTAAACCCAAGTGTGTATTTTCTTACTGGCCGAAAGTCAGCGAGCCTTTTTCGGCTTAGCGTCCGTTTATAAACTCGTAAACTCTCAACATGAAGTACAGTCCAACTAATCCTAACTCTGAGAGAGTGTTTACATCAAGGATAAAACAGTGAGGAAACGGGATGTGAGGCATTCCTCGATGAAGCACAATTTCTTGTAAATATTGTAATTGCCTGCATTATATCATCAAATGGAGAGTGTGGTCCATGTGGGAAGAGTGAGATGCCAATATTGTATGTTGTTGTTGGCAGAGATGGGCCCCTAAACTCTGTTCTGCTTTAGGGCCAAGTGGTAACAGTTGTGAGGAATTGTGGTGGCAGAAAACGCTCACTGTCACACCCCAGTCGGAGAAATTGCCCCAGTTAGTTTCAGAGAATTAACACGCTGCCCCAGTAGTGACTGAACCAGCAAGGAAAAACAAGCAGGACTTGAAGCAGCGCCATGGGAAGGACTCTTTCACTAATGCACACATGCAGGAATACACATACATCCAAACATACATTCATCACAGTACAGCACACTTGTATTTATAGTCTGCTTTCACAACATATTCCCTATAGAAAAGTTTCCCATTCTACAACAATTCCTCTCTCCACAGTGGCTGACACAGATGACTCACCTTTTTAGTGGATGTCAGTGGTAGGAAGAAACCGCAGTCCTCCCGTCTGCATTAACTCTTAGGCCTTCTTAACACCTCTCAGCACAGTTATATTATTATATAAAATCACCGCACATTAACTGGATACAGTATTCACACTGTGAGCATAAGCAGCGCTGTAGAGTTTGTGCTTCATATAGTGTGTTAAACTTGGCAGAAAACGTTAAAAAACATTATAAATCTATTTGTCATCGCACTTGTTTGCATCTGACATTTATTAAGAAACGTAATACAGTGACCTACACATTATTTGGGGGGAAAAAGCTTTTTACCCACCCTCATGTTGTTCCAAAGACTTTTGAAACATTGATTTCTGAGAAAGTCTATTAAAACAAATCCACGTCAATTGAGCAGTTTAATCCGATAAATAGAGCACATCAAAAATGTTCAACAGCAAATCGACCTCTCTTGCTTCACATGCAAGAACAAACCTTATTAGTCCTTGCAGAAGCTCCAAAGTTCCAAAAAGAAACCTCACTGGTCAAGCAAGCATGTTTGAGGTTCCTTTTACTTTTATTTGATTTGCTCAATGTTTCTGCACTGATCAGTGTTTATTTGTGTTTAGTAAGAGTGTTCAGAAGAGTTGGATTAAACCACTGGATGAACTTTTTTATGAACTTTCTTTAATGCCATTGTTTTGGTGGAATTAACTTTTAATGATGATTTTTGATGACCTGGTCTCATGACGGAAATGTACCTGTGGGAACTTTTTTACAAAACGCAAAATAATATGTACGTTAGGGTTGGACCAACACACATCCATCCCCCCCCCCCCCCCCCCCCCCCCAAATGACGTCCATCGCGATGTTTCACATTAGACATCGTACGATGCCAAATTGGTCCTTTTTTCTCCCGGAACAGATGAATATACATATGGTTCGTTTTATGTAACGTTGGTTTTGTACGCGTCACCGTAGTTCTGACTTGAAAGTGTTGTTATTACGCTAATGCTCTGTGCCATTTTAAAACAACGTTATCTCCACTACACCTAAACCTACCTGATAGTATGAACAAAAGCGAATGTGACGTAAAACTGTAATCACAAGCATTTCGGATTCTACATCCTAAGTCCAATTTTGTGCCGGCTGGGCTACCGAGCAAGCTTGTTACATCCGGTGTTGTGACCATTTTCGACCCCCTGCCAAATTATTATCCCTTCTCATTGAAATTGCTAGATGATTGCCTAGTTGTAATATGGCAACGGTCAGAATTCGGCACAACATCGGAAAGCGAAACATATGAAGCTGTAATCATAACTGTGTACAAAAATGATTACAAGTGCTCCCTGTTTTACCTGTAGTGTTCATTTCTGTTGGAAACTGCAGTGGTACATATTTTGCGTCTTGTGAAAAAGTTCCCACAGGTACGTTTTTGTCATTAGATCAGGTTTTTGAAGATGAACAAAAGTCTTATATGTTAGTTAATATTTGGATGGACAAATATTCTTGTAAATTAAATTTTACGGAAAAAAAAAAAAATTAATTCCCAAATATAGCTGCAAAGCAGCAATGATGGGGCCAAGCACTATACAGAGGCAAAATGAGGAACTAAGCATGGCATGGAGCATTAGACCAACTGCAAAAATGAGTAATTTTCACCATTTTAGGATGATTGTAATTAAAATGGTTAAAAATATATAAATAAATCTTTGGTAATATGATTTAATGGCTTATCACTTTTGACCAATAGGTGGTGCTTTTATTAAATCGATGTGGTGTATTTTGTGTGAGGTAACAATGGCACACAAAAAGTTTGGTGTCAATATGTCAAAGCTTTGCAGAGATACAGCCTCAGACATAATCTGACATTGTGCCTCAAATTTGTTGAGGTGCTATACAAAACACAAAATCCATAACTTTTCGTCAGCACTGTCGGACCAACAGTCAAGTTCCAAAAACTATGTTTTCAACATAAATCAAAATGTTGTCTGCATGACCCACAAAATATTTTTTACTTATATTTGGTACTCTTGACCAATAGGTACTAAAATGATGTGGCATGGTCAGTGTGAGGTGACAATGGCACATACAAATTTTGGTGTAAATATGTGAAAGCTTTGCAGAGATACCCCTCAAATGCATTTTGCCGTCTTTCCAGAAAATTTTTCCATGCGCTAAATGAAAATCGATGATGAAATTTGGTGAAAATCTAATGAACGACTTGGAAGAGTTCGAAAAAGTAGGTTTTCAACATGAATCAAAATACTGGACAGGAAGTTCAGCCAATTATGGCAAGATTGGTATTGATGTTCTCAGAATGACCCAAGGAGTCTATCAACATCAGTCTTGTTAAAATAGGCTAATATAACCAAAATTTAACATTTTTAGAAATTTCATTAAAACTGTGGGCATAGTGTCGAAGATGCATACTGAGAATTGTAACGATACTTCAATGCATTCTTTAAATAAAGCATTTTTATGACAAAAAACAAAATGGCCAATGGCCAAAATGGCTGACATGGGAACACTGGGTTTGGTTCGACTCAGCATCATGCACCGAATCTAGAGACCAGTTTTGGCCAAACCATTCAGTAGTTATAAGCAAAAGTATTTTTCATATCTCCTGACCACTAGGTGGCACTGTGCTGATACACTGCAGGTAGTCTTGTTATAACACACACCAAGTTTGGTCTCAATATGGCAAACTATTGCGGAGATATAGCTTCACATCTATTTTTGTGTGCTTTTCATAGAATTCGTTTGCGTATTATTCAAAAATGGTTGGACGGATCAACTTGAATTCCATAACTTTTTGCCAGCATGGTCTGAAGAAGATATGAGCCAATTTTAGTGAAAATCAGATAAACCATCTAGGATGAGTTTAGTAGGTTCTCAAATTCTTCAAAATAGAATAAAACTAAACCTTACAGTTTTTTAATTTTGGTGTCCATTCGACTGAGCCAAGAAAATTCTCTTCTGTTCCTTATGGTTCATTAGCATAAACATGAGTGAAAGTTTGGACAAGTGGTGGCGCTAGAAACTCCAAACTTGCTATGGTTAATGTTGGGACTGTCCTCAATTAGTGTGCCAAATTTCATAACTTTCCTGTTAGCGGTTCTGTGGGCTGCCATAGACTCAAGAGCGGAAGAAGAAGAAAAAGAACGCCAACGGATACAATAGGTATTAATGATCAGCTCCTAATGATCTGTTCCTGATAATCATTTTATAATTTACGGCTGAAATACTCAGTTTTGTAAACCAGAAATCACTTTTTGTTTCATATGCAACCAGAGCTGTTATTCAGCAGATGCATTGTCAGTGTGAAAGCACAATGCCAGTCTGCTGTTGCAGTTAAGCAGTGCAATGATGCTGTTTGAACATGATAAATCAGTATTTTTTATTCCATTACTTTATTGTGTCTTCACTCAGTGGCTATGTTAGAGGTGTTCAGTGACCATTGGGATGAGGAACTGGATTTTTTGCACCACCCTCCTTATTGGTGCAGACAGCATGGCTGTCTGGATCTCTTTACTGCAGACACGCATGAGCCCCCACAGCCTACAACCCAGCGGGCTCTTCTACGGCAGCAGCGGCTTTGCAGGAAAAGGAGGGGAATAGGTTTTTCAGGGTGACATATTTTTCGTGACAGGCTTGCTGGCAGAGTCACATGGCTGCAGGCCCAGTCAGACTTCCTGTGGGGCATGCAGGGTGAGAGGGGTAAATTTCTCCCAGGGAGCTGTGATAGATCCCAGCACCATAGAAATGTCCTGTGACGCAGACACGCGAGCAGACAGATGCTGTACTGATGCTGAGTAGTAGAGGGGATTCCTTTTAGTGATTTGAATCTTTGAAAATCATTCACCAAAAGTATTCATTCATTGGCTGTTTCTGTAGATTATTATAAGTCAGCCGGTGTCACCAAGCAATTGTCTTTTTGTGAGTAATTGAATTATTCATTCACCCAAGTTTTTAACAGTTATGAGAGTCAAGGAAGGGTTCTAAAAGACTCACAGATCACATATGAACACACTAGCTCACAGCCTTTCTCATGTTCCGGTGCAGCTGTACTGCAAGATTGGGGTTTATGTTGACCTCTATATTTTTAATTATTATTTAGTCTCCTGTTTATAGGAATAGTTAGCCAAAAAGTTAAATATGATGAAAATTTACTCACCCTCAGGCCATCCAAGATGAACTTGAGTTTGTTCAACCTGATCTCATAATGAAAACGTACCTGTAGGAACTTGCCATGTATGTTTCATGACATATTTGCAATCTCAAGCATGCTGTTTTAGCTTGTTTTTCAAAACAATAATCCACAAGTAATCAGTATCTATCAGTCTATCAATTAAATTCCTGTGAAGTGAAAATCTGCATGTTTGAGTGAAACAAATCCGCCATTAAGGCATTTTAATTTTAAACCGTTGCTTCCGGCCAGCAAAATCCAGCAACATATTACTGTTTCAGACTGTTTTCATTTGTAACTGTGCTTAATCTGCATATTCCTCTCTCCAGATTCAAATGAGATCACTTTTTCACTGGAGAAAGCAATATTACGGATAGAGCAGAGGTTCTCATCTCCAGTATTGGGGATCCACTGCTCTGTACGTTTTGCATGTCTTCCTTATTTAATGCACCAAGAGAGACATAAAAGAAAAATGTGCAGAGCAGTGGATTCCCAGTAGGAGGACTCTTATTTTAGCCGCAAGCAATGGTTTTCAGTTGAAAACGTTTTAATGGTGGATTTGTTTATTAAAAACACACAGCTTGTCACTTCACAAGACATTTATCGATTGACTGGAGTTGTGTGGATAACTTGTGGATTATTGTGATATTCGTATCAGCTGTTGGAACTGTGATTCTGATGGCACACATTCATTGCTTAGGATCCATCGGTGTGCACGTGAAGTATTACAAATTTTTTCCAACTCTTTTGTGATGAAGAAACATCTACATGAAGAACTCATCTACATCTTAGCCTGAGGGTATGTGCATTTTCAGTAAAATTTCCATTTTTGGGAATTCACAGCTGATGGGCTTTTAAGAAAACTTGAAAAGATTTTTGAAATTGTTGCTACATGACCAAAGAAAATGGATAAAGGCCTATGGCATTCCCTATTGCCAAAAACCTTAACATCCAAAACGCGCTTTTGATTTTGGTGCCGAGCCTCTGTCAATCCAACTGTCTGTGGGTGGGAGTTAAAAAAAGTTTGATCTGTAGTTTAAACAAAATACACTGTCAAAATTCCACTGGATGATGCAAATGACATGTAACAGAGAGTGAGTACACTTTGTTCATTTACATGTACTTCCAACATTGTAACTATACAAAAAGCTGGTTGACAATCTGCAAAAAAAAAAAGAATTTGCTCACACCCTTGTCATCCAAGATGTTTATCTCTTTCTTTCTTCAGTCATAAAAAAATTATGTTCTTTGAGGAAAACATTTCAGGGTTTCTCTTCATATAGTGGACCTTTATGGTGCCTGTGAGTTTGAGCTTCCAAAATGCAGTTTAAATGCAGCTTCAAAGGGCTCTTCAAATCCCAGCTGAGGAAGAAGTGTCTTATCTAGCAAAACAATTGGTTATTATCTAAAAAAAATGACAGTTTATATACTTTTTAACCTCAAATGCTTGTCTTGTCCAGCTCTGTGTGTACTCTGTGTATTCTGGTTCAAGACAGTTAGCGTCGGTCGAAAAACTCCCATCTCATTTTCTTCTCCAACTTTAAAATTTTCCTACATCGTGCAGAAGTACCGACCAAGTGTTTACAAAATGAACATGCAAAGAAGATTAAACACCCTTGTAAACAGCGATGTAGGACGATTTTGAAGTTGGAGGAGAAAATGAGATGGAAGGTTTTTGACATACCCTAACTGTCTTGAACCGGAATACACAGAGTACACACAGAGCTAGACAAGACAAGCTTTTGAGGTTAAAAAGTATATAAATTGTAATTTTTGCAATCGTTTTGCTAGATAAGACCCTTTTTTCTCAGCTGGGATCGTTTAGAGCCCTTTGAAACTACATTCAAACTGCATTTTGGAAGTTCAAACTTGGGGGCACCATAGAAGTCCACTATTTTCCTGAAAAAACGAAAGAAAGTCATGAACATCTTGGTTGACAAGGGGGTGAGTAAATTATCTGTAAATGTTTGTTCTGGAAGTGAAGTTCTCCTTTAAGTTAGTTAGTGCAGTATAAAATTAACTGCATTTATACAGGTGTATATTGATTTGGAGCAAGTAAAAGATGTATATACTTTTGGTAATTATAAAATGTCACAGCACGCTTCACCTTTTTGTGTTGTTTAAACATCACCTGTAAGATGAGAGCAGCTACAATTTGGATTTTTATTGTTGGAAACTCATGATAGTAGGAAACAGCTGAAATACTTTCTGCTTGCAAGTGAGGCACAAGGATCAGCCCATAGCGTGAGACATGTTCTGATAACAGAGACTAATTTATAGGAAACAGATTTGAATGTAGAGGAATCTCTCCAGTGAGTCACTGCTGGAAGACTCTGGTTTGGGAATAGAGCGGGAATTGCTTGGTGTAAGTTGAGAGAGACAGACGGAGTGGGAGAGAACTGGCAAAGAGGACAGGACAGGACACGGATTGTCAACATCCACCCTTCCTTTGCAGACCGCCTCTCGGAAGGATTTGCAGTGACTTTCTCAAACGATTGGCAGTTAGCGCCTGGAAAGGTGGCTCAGGTCCAAGAGCAAATCACTCCCCTCTATTATTCCCAGAATCGGAAGTGTCCCATTCCACATTACAAGCAGGTACGGAAATGGACCTGTTAACTGCTTTGGTTCATCCTTGTGAAAAGCATCTGGCAGCGAATGAAAGCTAATCATGACCGGTTGTTTAGAGAAAGACGGTTGCTCTTATGGCTCTGGAGGTGGGGAGACGCAAAGTGTTTGAGATGATGGCAGGATGGTGAGAAAGAAAATGCATACATGAGGTCATATGCGAGAACATCTGTGTCTGATTGGTGTCTTTTTCACGTGGGCTCACGTTTTTACAGCATCACGTGCCGTGTTGACATTAGGATATCCTTAACATTTTTTGCTGTTTGTCAGCCAAATTTCACACTTCTGTCCCTCATGAATGCCTAATAGTCATGAACGAACATATAAGTATTGTTTTAGGTCTTTATGTGAGATGAAGGCAGTTTAAGTCAACTGCTCTAGGGAGCTTCATTTAAAGGAATATTTCTTTTTTTTTTTTGCCTTTACTCTGATAGGAAATTGTAGAGCAGACAGGAAGCAAAGTGGGAGAGAGAGAGGGAGGTAAAATTGGGAAAGATTCACAAATCTGGATTCAAACTTGTGACGCCCGTAGCGCAATGGCGCATCTTGTTTTTACAACGTTGGGTAATGTATCACAGGCGTATCTCACGAATTCTTTCATAAACAAAGTGTATAGAGAGTAAATAGGGGATTCATTGTGCAGTGTAGAGAGCTTCGTTTGATTATAATGGAACTTTATGAGATCGCGATGAACTAAGATGAGTGACAGCTTTTAATGATTATTGAGGGAGTTTGTAAATGAGATACTGATTTAATACAACAGTTCAATAAACAAAAATTTAATATTAAGTGACTTACGTTGTCTGACAATAACACTATTGCCTGATTTTGCTCTATTTCGTAATCAAAAATAGTTTGAAACAAGTTGCAACTGAGCCGGTGCACATCTTCATTCAAACACAGCGGGTTTTGAACAAATCTAATGAGTCAATGATTCAATCATTCATAAAGAAAGTCACCTGCTTTATTCCTGAATGAATTAGCTGTTTGAACGAATCAAATGAATGAATGGTTCAGTAGCCCTAATTAAATAAATGACTTGCCACCACCTACTGGCAGTTTTATTTTCATTTTTTAAGTATCTTTTTAGTTATTTATATCATTTAATATTTCTATATTCAAAATGTAATATTTAAAACATTCTCAGCAATAATTAATGCATTTGATTGCACTCATGCCACCTCATTAAACATATGAAAACCTAACCTACAAGCAACTTTAAAACATGTGAAAACCTAACCTACAAGCCACTTTTGTGTTCTTCTGTGCCACCTCTGTAGTACAGATTGATTTTTGTTAATATTAATTTGATTTGATTGGTAACTTATTCTTATTCTACTCTATTATTGATTAGAAGGTGCTCCTGAAATTTTGTCTGTGCTTATACATTTTTTAAGTTAAAAAAAGTAAGCGTAGAGCCCTGTAATTTGTACAAAAATACATGAAACGGTGCTATTTTTTAACAAAGCCATTTGGTGCGGGTCTCCAAAATCAGGTAATTCAACCTTATTACTTTGAAACATAAATTTAGTTTTTATATTTTGTTATATAATGTTTTTGTAAATGATTCAGATGTGTATACAGTATTCAGTATGTGTATTCATGGCATAAAAAGTGTTACTTCATGGTTACACCACATGACTGAGTCATTGGATTTTCTTTTCTTGAAAATAGTATAAACATTTTTATCAAAACCCTATGAAACCAACATGCCTGTCTAAGAACTTGCATATTAAACTAGTTTTTTATACATTTTCTCTTGTCTTCAATGCCAACACTCTTATTTGTCATTGACCCACACTCATTTAAATTTCTTGCACACACTACATGAGTTTTTTGTGTTTGTGGATACACATTGTCTGTGGTCCACAATGTGGGTTTAGAGGTTTATTCAGTATAATAGCATTTTAAATAAACAGCCCTTGCTTGGAACAAGCTCCGCTTTGTTATGTGGCTGATAGTTGCAGCCCAAGCCAGAGAAGGCAGCTGTCATATATCTGTGCAAACACCGAGTTCGGAAATTGAGAATTATGTCACTGGAATGGCAAGCTCGTGTGAGGGGAACCGGCAGACAGGGAGGCAGGCAGGCCTGTTTTCCCATGAGTCCACTGCTGCCAGTAGAGAGTTACTGAATTGTTATGAGAGACTGAAGCTAAATCTTACCTTATGTTTGGGGCACTTGCTTCTGTCTGTTATGTCTGTTTTTCTTTGACACTCTTGAATACTTCATTATGTGTCTTTTCTCCTGCATTAATCTGCTGTGTATCCCCTCCAGATGATGCTTTCCATTATCGATGTGATTTCCGTGGCTTTGTCCACATTTGTGGTCTCTGGACCCCCTGGTGGACACGCTAATTTTCTCCTACCACACGCGCGGCCTCAAGTTAAGCCATATGTGACACAGTTTTTTGCTTCTGATGTCTTATGCCTGGAGCAACATGGGCATACAGCTTTGACGTTCTCAGCTCAAGTAAATAATGTCCTTTACGGAATGTTATGTGTTCAGTACAAATTGCGAACGGTTCATCCGAAAATCTATTTTACCATTACGTTGTTTCAAACTTGTATGACTTTTTTTGTGTATGTGAAACACAAGAAGGGACATTTTGAATGCTGTTTTTCGTGTTTTTTTTTTTTTTTTTTTTTTCGTGAAATTGCAATGCACAGAATTTAAGAAAGGAAATAAAAGTGCCATAAAGTGGGGGTACAGCCGAACAAATAAAATTTATGTCAGTCTTCACTGAAAATCTTGACATCCACCACAGCATTCCTTTGTGTTTATCAGAGTTCATCAGAGTAGGACCAGTGTTGATCATCAACAACATTTTTTCACAGATGAAAACAAGATGATAACGCAACAAAAATCTTGTTTTAAATGACAAAAACTATGACGAAATCTATTGAGGTTTTTGTCAACAAAAACAAGACAAAAAGGTTAGGGAGGGACGATGTGGGAATAGATTCATTCAGAACGAATCTGCTGTGAGGTTAGAAGGCTAGATGCGTACATTTGAACTGTATGATCTATCTGCCGGGACATAAGCTAGCATACATTTGCTGCACGTCTCATGAAACAAAATGTCAATATCTGGGAGTAAGAGAAGAGCAAACATACAGTATGGATTAATTTGACGACACAGAAAGTCAGTTCGGTCCTGTTTTATCAAGCAGACTCTCACACAGCACACAAGTACTCTTTTGCGTTGCAGGAATGGAGAAATACACACAAAATTATGTTGAATTGTCCATTTGACGAGTATTCGCGCAAACGCACTCTGTTACGTCTTAGGTGAACATAAACAGTTAGGAGAATATCGGAGATTGCACTGTACACTGCATCCGTGCATTCAGTTTTAAAGGGACAGCAGCCTAATTTAGATGCTATTGACTGTGGCATTGATATTGATATTGATTATCGGTGTCACAGCTATTAAATCTGTGTCTATCATGACAAAACCTTAATATCATACCTATACAATGAGTAATATTAGAAAATTGCTTAATAAATGCATTACACTGTAACTAAAGCCATTAGATTTTAGCCCACTAATCAACTGTAGGTTTAGTCAACTAAAATCCTGTTATTTAGTCTAAAACTGGACTAAAACTAAAGCAATTCAGATGAGTAAAATATGACTAAAACTAAATGCCATTTTAGTCAAAAGACTATGACTAAGACTAAATCAAAACTTGCTGTCAAAATTAACACTAAGTAGGACCTTCTCATTAGAAGCAGAGGTGTTCGTTTCCCTGTTACTTTTCTTTTAAATGATATTATAAAATGCTGTAAATTATTATTTTGAATCAGATTTTTTCATCTGTTTACTTTTTTGGCTATGCTGAAACACATCTTTTGTCTGTTTAACAAACTGTATACTACTGTTGTACTGTGTACTAGTAGTTCCAACCAGGGTGGGATGATAACCATCCTGCAAACCCGCTCAGAAGTCCAGATTGAAATTAAACGAGTAGTGATAAACACTTTGAAGTCCCGATCTTCAAATCATTTTGCGACACAATGGTTTCAAAAAGCTCTGTTGATACTGTGTTTATGGTGCGCGTTGTTAACAGATTAAACTAACATTAAGCTACTTAGGTTAAAAGTTTTTTAAAAGCACCCCTCCTCCCTCTGCTTTTTTTCCCAAATCGCAAATCGCACCCTGGTTCCAACTGTTAATAGAGCCTAACATGTATTGAACTTGGAGCATTATTTCAATAAAACTGAAGCATGTGTTTGTAACAGGGTGATATTGTGAAAAAGAAAAGTGAGAAACATTCACTTTTTGACCTCTGACTGCATCTGTCATTTTTGACCGTAATCAAAGCTCTGCTGCCAAACTGGCTTTCATCCTTCAGAAATGTGTTCAGATCTTTTCCTAGAGCTGCCAGATTAATACTCATGAACCTGTTCTTGGTCTGTAGCGCAGCCAGGAAACCTGCGCCTCCGTCCAACCGTGCCTCTGGCCAGACCACTGCGGTCAGCGTGTTCTCCCCAATGCTTGTGGAAATGCCTCAGATGTAGATATAATTAACTTTGTTATATTAAAAATACATTACAGTATAATCAGAAAATATATAATAAACAACATATAAAATACCTTTTAAATGAAATGATATAAAACATAATACATAAAAGCATATCTCCTTTCACTTTCTCTTATTCTTTGCATGGAATCTGTGACACTTCTATTGGTTGATCTTTTTGCTATGCAAATGTACAGGCCAGCGTAAACAGTCTTAAAAAGTGTTACACAGCGAAAGGTACAACTTCTACACATATCTACACTTCTTATTCACATGTGGTTAAATGGAAATGAATGGAACACCAAAGTCTGCTTTGGCCGCACATTCACCCATGGTAAAACGACCGTAATGCATTTCAAAATATGCCTTGATCTGCGGTTCTTAGTGGTATTGTGTTTCCATTGGTGTTTTTTGGCTTCATTATTGCTCTTGATTTATATCTTTTTGTACCTATCAGCTGACAAGACACATTATATATATATATTTAACCTTTGGTCCTTCCACTCTTTCCACCAATAACAGTAGTGCTGTGAGTGACGGCTGTTTTGGCTTCTGTATCAGAGTCTGAAATGTGTTGGAGATTCTTCTTCATCAGGCTTCATCAAAACAGCTTGTTGCACAGTGGAGCAAGGCTTATTTGAGTTGGCAGGCTGATGGCAGCAAGCAGAAGAAAAAACGTACAACTTCCCGTTTCTACTGAATTACATCCAGCTCACTGCTGCTAGGTATTGAAATTCTGTCAGTAAGCTGCTCGTTTTTACAGTCGTGGTTTCTGTTCAAGTGTGTGTTCTGCTCTACCTCAAAGTCCATATACAGGTCAGCCTGTTTGCTCCCTCTCCTTTTTTCTTGTTCTTTAACCGTTTTCTCATTAATATCTTTTTTCTTTCTGTGTGTTTCTCACTCTCTGCTTTATTTCTTTCACTCATTCGCTCTCTACTCTGGAAAGAGCCTTTCAGCAAGGTTAGTGTTTTTAGAGCAGGGCGGAGGGAAGCCACACAACTAGATCTGCACCAAAGCAAAACGACCAATTAACTTTCTATTTAATCATAAATTAGATTGCATTGGACATATTCTGTAATGAACCATGGTTAACTTTTTCTTCTTCTTGTCATTCTTTTAATTTTGTCAGATGCTGCATTTTTTTTTTTTTTTTTTTTTTTTTTTTTTTTTGCTCTGCTCATTTCAGCTTCTTATAGAAAATGAGAAGATTCCGTTCAGATGGTAGTCTCCTCAAGTGTGTGATACAAAGTTAATGTACCATTGCGCATAATTGATTTAGACTTAAAAATGGGTTTGGAAAGTCTCAAAGGATTCACAACACACTGCATCATGCACATTTATGTGTTTTTAAGAAAATTTTACATGTTGCTCCACTTGTGGGTATGAACCATGTTTAATGTAGGTGATGGCTATTAAACTGAATCAAATTAAATGGATAGTTCACACAAAACTGAAAATTCTGTCATTAATTACTCACCCTCATGTCATTCCATACCTCTAAGACCTTCGTTCATCTTCAGAACACAAATTAAGATTTTTATGAAATCCGAGAGTTTTCTGACCCTGCGTAGACAGCAACACAACTACCATGTTCAAGACCCAGAAAGGTAGTAAGGACACTGTTAAAATAGTCCATGTGACATCAGATGTTCAACCATAAATTTATGAAGCTACGAGAATACGCTTTGTGCACAAAAAAAAAAAAAAAAACTTTATTCAGTAATTTCTTATACTTCTGACAAGGAGCTGGTGTTCTAACGTAGAACCTGCATGCGTCATGATACTTTCCTGAACATGTGGTGAAGACTGACACATAAGAGAAGAAATTATTGAATGAAGTAGTTATTTTTGTTTTCTTTGCGCAAAATTACTCTTAAAGTGAATAATTCACCCAAAAATGAAAAATCTGTCATCAATTATTCACCCTCATGCCGCTCCAAATCCGTAAGATCTTCGTTCATCTTTGAAACAGCGTTAATTTTGACAGCAAATTTTGATTTAGTCTTATAGTCTTTTGACTACAATGCCATTTAGTTTTCCGTGATATTTTAGTCATCTGAACTTTAACTGCTTTAGTTTTAGTCGACTAAATATCATACGATTTTAGTCTAATAAATCTATAGGTTTATTTACAGTGTAATGCGTTTATTAAGAATTTCTCTAAAATGACCAAACTCATTGGATAGGTTTGATATGCATGCCTTTGTATTAAAATTAAATGAAACCACTTCTTATAAACAAGAACATGGTCTCCTTTTCAATGAAATGCCAATGGTTAGGCTAATTATGCATTCTTTATAACAACTTTTTTACCACATTCTTCATTCTTTAAAGCAGACATATTTATTTATATAAATACATTTAGATTGATCTTTATTAGGGCTGTTAAAGTGAGTCAAGAGCAGTGAGTGATTTTTTTGTATTTCTTTTGTTGCTTGATTAACATCAATGCCACAGACAACAGTAACTAAATTAGACTGCTGTCCCTTTAAAACCAAATGCACTGATGCAATTTACTGATATTCTCTCAACTTTTTACATTGACCTAAATGGCTGTGTTAGCTCAAATGTACTCATCTAACCTCCTAAACATGCAGCAGATTCGTTCTGAATGAATCTCTTCCCAAATTGTCCCTCTGTAACAAACATTTTTATTCACTGACGAAAACGTCAATAGATTTTGTCATAGTTTTTGTCATTCAAAACAAGTTTTTGTTTCATTACAGTCTCGTTTTTGTAGGTGAAAACCACTGATGTCACATGGGCTATTTTAACTATGTCCTTACTACCTTTATGGGCCTTGAACGTAGTAGTTCTGTTGCTGTCTATGCAGGGTCAGAAAGGCAAAAATATCTTAATTTGTGTTCCGACGCAGTGTTACGGATAGTCATCATAATTTTCATCAGCGGCATTTTTCTCACCTGCGAAAAGAAGACTGTATCGAAACAAAAACTTGTTTTGAATGACAAAAACTGACGAAAATCTATTGGCTTTTCCGTCAGTGAATAAAAACGTTTGTTACAGAGGGACGATTTGGCAAGAGATTCATTCAGAATGAATCTTCTGCATGGTTAGATGGGTACATTTGAACTATCACAGCCATTTAGGTCAACATAAACAGTTGAGAGAATATCAGTAAATTGCGTCAGTGCATTTGGTTTTAAAGAGACAGCAGTCTAATTTAGTTACTGTTGTCTGTGGCATTGAGGTTAATCAAGCAACAAAAGAAATACAAAAAAATCACTCACTGCTCTCGACTGAATCACTTTAGCAGCCCTAATAAAGATGAATCTAAATGTATTTATATAAATAAATGTGTCTGCTTGAAAGAATGAAGAATGTGGTAAACAAGTTGTTATAAAGAATGCATAATTAGCCTATATAACCATTGACATTTCATTGAAAAGAAGACCATCATTTAATTTTAATATAGATTTAGTCGACTAAAATCTTATGATATTTAGTTGACTAAAACTAAAACAATTTAGATGACTAAAATATGACTAAAACTAAATGGCATTGTAGACAAAAACACTGTTCCAAAGATGAATGAAGATCTTACGGATTTGAAACGGCATGAGGATGAGTAACTAATGACAGAATTTTCCTTTGTGGGTGAATGATCCCTTTAAGAGTAATTATTTGTCGATAAAATGTGCTAGTTCTCAGTAAAATAGCTTAAGCACATGCATTCAGTGTGGAGCAAAAAACCTTTCTGTGACCACATAAAAAGCTGTTTTTCTTTGACATTAAAACTTAATTCCGTTTGATTTATTGTGAATACAATAACCTCTGATCTGTGTGCTTATGGCTTTATTCACTGTGATGATAAAAGAAAAATGTGGCTATGGCTTTTCGTGCGCTTATAAAATGCAATATAATTGCCTTGACTTGAGTGAGAATGTCCAGAAATACAGTGATATAAACTGTGTTGTAAGTTGCCTTGGTGACAGAGGCTGATGGCTACAACATAATGTACTGGGAAATTTGCAATGGCACATTGCCCAGTGATGTTCAATCCCTATTGCCTTATATTTTATAGGATATATCTGACCTCATGAAAACGAATTTATGGTGAATTAGTTTCAGGACTCTGAAGGAGACACTGCAACACTGCAAATCATGATACAGATGGTTAGTTATTTAAGTACAGTAGCACAGGTCAAGTGATAGGTAGTCTTACAGTACAGGTTGATTACAGGTATTTTATTTTTAACTGAAGTTCCAGTTTTAGTGTGAATACAAGATCTAATTTGTTAAATGTCATATTTGTAATGCATTGTGCCCTGATCTTATTTCCATAACTTTCCTTGTCTCTTTCAACTTCTTTATGAATGCAATTCTAAAAAGTACTTGAGTGTGGAATTGTGGCATTCATTCATCAGAAGGAGTGAGACTGTGTGTATCTCTCTAGATCTGTTACATTTCCTCCCAGATAGAGAAAGTAGATTATAAACTTCCTTACTCCATCCTGCTCCTTCCAGGAAATCTGAAACGGTTTCAGTTTGATTATTTTAGTAATTTAATTTAAGTCCTAATTAGAAGTCCAAGCACCGAAGCTGCTGGAATCAGTTGTGTTTGTACTGATTTTCTTCTTTCTTTTTATTTATTTTTTTGCTCTAAAAGAGTTTGTCAGAGACCATAAATCGCCAAGACCCCAAATCAGTAGTACAGTGTATTACACTGCCGTTCAAAAGTTTGGGATCAGTAAGACTTGCAATGTTTTTTAAAGCAGTCTCTTACGCTCATCAAGACTGCATTTATTTGATCAAAAATACAGCGAAAAAAAGAATACTGCAATATAAATTACAATATAAAAAAAATGTTTTCTATTTTAATATACATTAAAATATACATTTTTCCTGTGATGCAAAGCTAAATTTTTATTAGCCATTACTTCGGTCTTCAGTGTCACATGATCCTTCAGAAATCATTCTAATATGCTGATTTATTATTAGAATTATCTATGTTGGCAACAGTTGTGCTACCAAATATTTTTTGGAACCTGTGACACTTTTTTCAGGATTCTTTGATGAATTAAAAGTTAAAAAAGAGCAGCGCTGATTTTAAAATATAAATATTTTCTAACAATATAAGTCTTTGCTATCACTTTTTTATAAATTTAACACATCATTGCTGAAAAAAAGTAATAATTTCTTTCAACAACAAAAAAAAACAGTAGTGTATATTGTTAAAAAAAGATTTCTATTTTAAATAAATGCTGTTCTTTTGAACTTTTTATTAATCAAAGAGTCCTGAAAAAAGCGTCACAGGTTCCAAAAAAATATAAAGAAACATTTTTCAGCACTGATAATAAATCAGTATATTAGAATGATTTCTGAAGGGTTAATGTGACACTGAATACTGGAGTAAAGATGCTTAAAAATTCAGCTTTGATATCGTAATAATATTTCACAATATTACACATAAACGCAGCCTTGATAAGCATTAGAAACTTATTTAAAATACATGAAAAATCTTACTGATCCCAAACTCTTGACCGGCAGTGTATATCCTTTGGACACTATAATAAGCAAATTGCTCTTTTGCAATAACTCTAATACCACTTGGACTAAATTAAAAATATTTTTTTCCTCTAAACCCTGATCCTGATTTAAACGGTTATATGGATCGTATGATATTTAAAAAAATATCTACCTAAAAAAATATATTTTTCAAACTCACCCCTTTCTTTGATTTCTAAGACATTGCATATGTATCACCTACAGATGGTAATCAAAAATATTATAAAAATCATTTTACAGCAACAAGCCAGTTTATTTTTTAATGCGACTGAAAAGCTTTAATGAAACTTGTTACACATAGACAAAAGATGCAGACATTTGATCAAGAAAGTTACATTTTGGTTCACATTTTCCTTGGTGGAAGTGGTATATTGAACTTGACAACATTCTAAAGATACTGAATTTCACCAATTTTATGGAACTAGGGGGCGCTGTAACTTAAGAAAACCTCAAAACTCTGCAACTGCGGTCAAAGAACTTGATCCACAACAATTGTATCCACATGATCTGTTCTTTCAAATTTTCCAATTGTGGTCCATTCAGCTTGGACACAAGTTGCTACAGCTTGTGGCTATATTTTAGTAGTAATTGCACAGATGTCGGCAAACAGACATACTAATACAGTCACTAAGGCCTCAGATGGTGTGCGGTTTAGCCACAGCTACCAGCGCACACAAACCACACATTTCTGGCCACTATAAATCCCCCCACACACCACAAAACGACGGCAGGAGAATACTTTCACATGTCGTGTGCTGGTCTCCTTCTCTCTCTCTAGGATCATGCACTAAGGCTATTTTTAATGTTTGTATTGTATTTGGAAGTACTGTAAATATGATTGATGATATTTGTTGTGTATTTCAGAGATCATTGATGACCTTGCACATCTTGTGGATAAGACGGATGGCCGCATCAAAAACGAGACGCAAAGAGTCAAGCTGTTGGACACCAAGTCTGCTTCCTGTGGTGAGTGTTCTGCCTCTGTAGAGCTGATGTAGCCCTGGTTTTATGTACTCGGCTTCAAGAGGCAGGCAACAATGAGCCTGTCCATCTTTCAGATTTATGGCCATCTCTTTCTCTTTGTCCCTTGTCTTCTCCCTACTGCGTCTAGTGTAATGTACAGAACTGAAAGGATTTAAGCCTGCTGCCTGTAAATGGCAAAGTCAGATCTGCACATTATGGTCGGTCTCAGTGCTTTGAGCTCTTACAGGCCCATCTGCATGTGATCTGTGTGTTTGTTATCGGAGCGGCAGTAAAGGTGAGATCAGGCTGAGACATTTAGAGAGGTCATTTACACAGATTTCTGGAAAGTTCTGCAAGACATTACAGTATTTTACATCTGTATACTTTTTCCTGTGGTCTCATTTTGTTAGTCTGTTGAGGTAAATCACCCAAAATTACAATTTATTTCATTATTTACTAACCCCATTTCAAAACTAGTTTTAAACGTGTTCTTCTGTGGAGTGCAAAAGGTGAGTTTTTTTGAAAAACATCATGAGTACTCCTTTCAAGACAATAAAAGAGGACTGGGACTGTCATGCTTCAAAAAAAAAAAAAAATCTCCTTAAAATTCTAATCAAAATGGTCCATACAGCTTGAATGCTATATCCTAATTTTCATTTTTGAAAATCTGCTTCACTCAGATGTATTTCAGAGTACATGAGAAAATATCTGTTGCTGCTTCTATTATATTGCGACTTTAAGAAGCTGACAGAAAATTATTTATTTACTAAATTCACAGAAAATTTTGACGTACTTAATTTTTGACACCCTAGGTACCCTTGATGGATGAATCATGAGAAAAACAGCAAATTCTAATTTGTGAACAAATTGTTGTTTTGAGACAGATCTGTTTTTACTGAAGTTGTTGAACTCATAAATAGCATGCATTTAGAAATGGGACTATGCAATATGAATAAAAAAAACATATCTAAGTATATAAACATATCATATAGTTATGCTATATAGTATGTACAAAAAAGCGGGTTCAGATCACATTACATTCTAATATAACTCTAATATTACACAATCAAAAACTAAACAAAATGCCTTTTAACCCCTTAAGTGTCACCCCCATTTTTGAACATAGATGTGAAAGTGCACTATCCAAACTTAAATTGTTATAATTCGTGGTCACTGTGGATGACAAGGTTGGACTCTTTTTTTTTTTAAGAAGACAATCTGCAGATTACTGCAGAAGTGGAATCATTTCAAAATATTAAAGTATCAAAAAGTTATAGAAGTTTAAATTTGCTGTTAAAAAAATGCACTGTACCATTTTTTTTTTTTATATAAATAAATATTTTACAAAATATTTGAATCCATGATTTAATTAAATTCATGTTGATATAAAGTAATTGCTATAAAATTAAAGCCTTATGTCTAAATAAGTTCCAAAGTTCCAAATTTGAAGTTGATATAACAAAAATTAGTTTCCTGTGAGTTATAGAGCGTTATACCACAGACACCATTGAATATTTTTTGTCACAAATGTCTGAATTGCTCTGTCAATATTACTTCTATCCCAAAATATCTTAAGAATCGTAAGACGTTTCCAATGATATGTGTTTTGTCAAGATTATAAAAAGTTCTGATTCTAAAAGGCCGTAATACCTTTTGTAATATGATGTTTTTAAGTTTTAAGCTTTCAAATGATATATAATATATGATGATTAGTAAACATGTGATAGAGTAAAAGACAAAAAAAAAACAGTCCAACTGTGACACAAGCAGAATTAAAATCAATAAGTAAAAAATAAGACTAAATACTAAATACAGACTAAATGCTACTGGTAAGAAGAAGAGACATGCACTTATCTGAGAATTGTAACTATATTACAATGTCCCTTTATCGTTAATGCTGTCATAAAATACACTTACTTGAAGGTTTAAAATACTACATATAACTCATATAATGTCCAGCAACACATATGTGTATTTTAGGCAGAATTAGTGCACTCATATTCTATTGCCTCATCCTATATTGTTTATAAAAATAAATTTTATATATTATACAAATTCGATATACCACCCAGCCCTACTCAGAATTGCTTTTCACGCTGCGCTTAACCCAAGGTTATCGTCATTGTAAACCCCACTTTTAGCCCCAGGTAAAGTTTCACATTTGTAACTTAGAAGCAGTGTTACAATGTTATGGTTAGCTGCGTAGCAACAGACACCCAGTCACATGCCTCATATTCACATGGTTTGGACAGTCACAGAAACACTGTGTGTTGTTCAAACAGTCAGTGTTTGAGGGGAAAAATGGTAAGAGGTGACAGAAAATGCGTCAATTGGAGTGACAAAGAGACAGTTTTATTCTTATATTTATAGACAAGAAATTCAGAAAATCCATTCAAGAAAACTTGATAGTACAGTCAGCAGTATATAGTATGAGGATGTGCAATGCTAGAGTCTTTATGTAAACAAGTTGTGTGCTGCATTTGTCGACCAATATGAAAATAAGAACGTTAAGACAGGGTTTAGAAATCGTCTTGCGTACAAACTGGATTATTTGTTAACTCTGAGTAAATTATAAGAAGTGTGAAGCAAGATAACCCAGGATTCTGTTTACCCTGGGTTTAGAATGACCCAGGGTTGACTTGTTCGAGTGTGAAAACCCCTGTTTTTACTCTTTGATCTCAAGCATTCACATGACTTCAGCAGACTTGTATAAACATAATATAGTCTTCCGGATAGTAGGAGTTATTATAAAGCATGTATTTCTTTTTGAAGCTTTAAAAAGGTCCAGTCTGCATTTATGTAAATGTAAGGAAAAGAACCAGTACCGTGTTTGGACGTGGGGCTGAGGAAATGATGGCAGAAATTTCATTTATGGGTGAACTATTGCTTTAATTGCGTTTTCTGTGATGTGATCAATGACTGCACCCTCTCAGATTTCTCAAGTTTTGTGCACGCCAACCATGTCTGGAGTGCTTAAATCATTTCACATGTGGTAAATGTTGAAGCATGTCTGCATACTCGAGCAGCAGACACAAAATATCTGTCTTCATTAAGCTCTTCATTAAAGGAATACTCCCCCCCCAAAAAATCCTTTGATTATTTACTCACCCTCATGTTTGTATTTCAGCAGAATATCTAAGCTGCTCTTTTCTTTGCCCTACAAGTGAACAGTGATCAGGGATTGCACTTGACAAATATGAATGGGTATAAAAATAGGATTGTATTTATAAAATATCCTTTGAATAACTCAAATTTTAGTCTCACACAAAACTGTCATATGGCTTCAAAGACTTTTTCTTCACATCAATCTTAATAACTACTATTAATTTTGGATCAAATCATTTATAAGTTAAATATAATTGTCCATGAAGGCTGGAAGTGAAAAACTTCTTATATTCAGGTGTGCAAAGTTATTAGGTATGTTTTCTTTTACAGATAAAATGAGCCAAAAAAGAGATTGAACTCAGACTGAAAAGTCAAAAATTATTAAATGCTCATGAGAAGCATGCAATTCTAATGCAGTACTAAGTTGTGGCATGACCATTGGACATCAAAATGCTCATTGGGTCTGCACAGTCAGAAAAAAACAGGTAGAGATGAAAAGACACTGCAAAAAAAATAAGAATTAAGGCGAAGAATTAGGTGTGAAACCATCAGGAACCATTTAGTCTCCAGTTCCACCATTTTCCAGAACCGCAACTGACCTGCAGAAGTGCAATGTGTCAGGTTTTGGGACTTCTAAAATGCTAAAAAATGACCCTTACTTAATAATAACATGCTGAAGTGTTGTGAAATACATAAAGGCTTCATAGACAGTTAAGTTGAGAGTTACTCTTGAAGGACCAGCATCACATCCTCTTGTACCACTCTTTCAAGAATTTATCTTGATGGATGAAAAAGTAACTCCCAAAATTTACTACTAGATTAATTTATTTTTTAGGATTTTTTTTTACCCAAGCAAAGTCTCTGAAAACCTGACACATTGCACTTCTAGAGACTCCCAAGTAGGTTGCAGTTGCAGAAAATGGCAGCGCTGGAGAATAAATGGTTCCTGATGGTTTCACACCTAATTCTTAACCTTAATTCTTAATTATTTTGCAGTTAACGTGTCTTTTCTTTTTTTTTTGACTGCGGTGACCAAATGAGCATTTCGCTGTCCAATGGTCATGCCTTAACTTCGCAAATTCTAGTATTGCATTAGTATGGGCATTTAATAATGTTTGACTTTCCAGTCTGAGTTACATTTCTTTTTTGGCTCGTTTTATCTGTAAAATAAAATGTACCTAATAATTATGCACACCTGAACTTTTTCACTTCCAACCTTCATGGACGATTACATATCACCTATAAATGATTAAATACAAAAGTAGTAGTAGTTATTAAGATTGGTGTGGTTTGGAATTGGTAAAATGTGCTTGGGGAAAAAATATGACCAGAATATCAACGTGCCTAACAATTATTTAAAAATAAAGGTGCTTCACGATGCCATAGAAGAACCTTTTTGTTTAAATAGTTCCATAAAGAACCTTTAACATCTAAAGAACCTTTCTGTTTCACAAAAGGTTCTTTGTGGCGAAAGAAGGTTCTTCAGATTATACAGATTAAAAATAAGAAAGAGATGATTCTTTAAAGAACTTTTAACTAAACGGTTCGCTGTGGAACCAAAAATGGTTCTTCTACGGCATCGCTGTGAAGAACCTTTTAAAGCACCTTTATTTTTAAGAGTGTACTTCATCCCCTGTTTTGTTCTATGGAAGAGAGTATGGCATAAGGGTTTGAAACAACATAATGGTGAGTAAATGGTGGGATATGCTCAATTTTGGGTGAACTAACCCTGTATTGTTGATGTCTTTAGGGGATGAGAGATGTTCAACAAATATGCTCTCAATACAAACCTTTGGTGGCAAACCTTTGATGTTTTGACAAATGTCGAACAAGGCATACTTTTCATTTTGTCATTGCTGTTGACGGGTAGACAGTAGAAGTTTTATATACAGGAATTTTCCCTATCTCAAATTGTAAGACGTTATTAAATTAGCTCTTTCCAGAAGATGTGGAATTGATCATGAATAATATTTATTATGGTCGTGAGCATGTAAAGGGTATGAATAATAAAACCATGTACATTTTTCTTTAGCAAGAGCCAGTATAGCATCACTTCTAATTGTTCTATAAAAATCCATCTTGAATTTTCCTGGGAAATAAATGCATTGCTTCGCTCTTTCCTGCTCCTCTAATGTCACACATAATTCCATTTGTTTGTCCAGAGGACTCTACAGACTCAAGTCTGTTTGCAGATCCCAGAGCCGGAGGCCAGAGTTGCCGAGTTTTGCATTGATTCTCTTTCTCGCTCCTTTATTTCTCTACCCCTCTTCTTCTCATCCCGCGTCTGCTTTTAACACCTAACCATATTCATGTATTCTGTGAGGGGGGGTGAAGGAGGGGTTGATGAATGGAAAAATTCCTCAGTGCCTTGTCGTCCGTACCCCACTTTTTTTTTTTTTTTGTCTTTTCTTTCAACTTGTGTTCCCTGACTCACTTCACTCCTCACGTCTCCCAACTTTGTTTGACACTTGTCTTTGTCTTGTGGAAAGAAAATGTTGAAAAATAACATGCCACAACACTTTTAAATCTCTCTAGCTGTCTGATCATAGTCTCCCGTGGGCACACAAGGTTTATACAGTATCTCCAGTATTTGGCTTATTTTCGGACTGTATGGGTGTTCACTTCATGCTGTATGTTCTAGAAGAGGATAATCGTTGTTCAGTTGTGTATCTGTAAGTGTCTACTAATTTCTTTTCTATTATCTATTTGAGATTCCTCTTGAAAGCCAGAGGAAGAACTACATGTGTCTATATTAAATGATATTAATCTATAAATGGTCAAAAATCTTTCTGACCCTAAACATTTGAATGGTAGTGTATAGATATAGACCATATGACTTCAGCTTAGAATACAACCAACATCTTTACATCAGAAGTGTTGACTTTAGTACTGCAATCCGATGCCAAAATAATAGCCAAATGTGTCGTCATATTGTAATGTATGAAGTCTGATGTTATTTCATTCGTGTAATTCGTTTTTAATTTGTTTACATTCTACAGCCAAATACTTTACAACTGTCCTTTTTGGAACGTTGAAAGAGGAAAAAAAGGACTATTAGGAACAACATTGACAGGCAAAAGAAAATGATCTGCTCGGAAATTGATTGCGTAAAAAAAAAAAAAAAAAGTTCAGGCCCATCATATGTTTTATTTTGAGTCTTCAGTGCCCCTGACTATGACAAGTTGAAGTTTAGATCCTCACAGGTCTCTCTTTCTCCCTTGGCTTTGATTTTAAATAAATAAAGGACACTTGGGAAGAATGTGTGTCCTTTGTTCTGCCCCCTGGGTGGCCACGCAGGTCTTCTGCCCTCTGTGCACACTAATCTATTTGTCTAGCAAATATTATTGTTGTCATTGGGGCAGCGTGATTGGGTTACAGAGCTTATTTGATTACTTATAGGACTGTGACAGTTTCGCAGAGGTGAAAAAGAGGAGCAAACAGACAAGGCTGGGTGTGAGGCTCGCTTTAAAGCATAGAAGTCTGACAGTGTGAATGATGGTTTGTTTTACAAAACGTTCTTCAGGCTGATTTAAATCTGAATGACATTTCACCATTTGGCGTTAAATACAAAAAAGATCATGTTCACTTAAAGAGTAAAACTTTTTCCCCTATCTTGTAAAATGTCTTTCTACGGGTTTACCAGCTCAGTGGAAATTGATGTTTGATATTTCACTTCTCTTGCCAATTCTCTTTTAAATAAATGTGGAATTGTCCAGTGGGATAGGGGTCTGTTCACTAAAAATCAGACATTGTTCCTAGTCACAGTCAAAATGATTTCCTAACTCACACCCTGCCCGCAGCAGGCTTTGGAAGGTCGGTTTTTCATAATACCAGCGTAAGTTAGTTCAGCACAGCTTCCTTTTGCCCTGTGCCTCAGTGCAGGCCAGCTGGCGCTGTGATCTCCAGTGGGAACACACAGCCACCGAGCCAAACTATGAGAGAAATGTAAACTAAAGTGCTGAATCGGGCTGCAAATACAGTACCAGCCAGTGTCCATGACGAACAGCGCATATGTCAAAAATTTTGTCTGATTAGCCCAGATAAGCATGTTTTGAAATGACGTGACAGATGATGGCGCGTCTGCTATGTTAGAGATTTTGCAAACAAAGGAAGCCCTGAAGCTAGACACGCTAGAGCCGAGCATAGTACAAAAATGTATATGGGTGATTTGAAAATAAAGGAACTTTTCTAGCATGATTTTAAAGGAGAAAAAATATTTGGTCCCACTTTATACTACTATGTACTTACATTTAAATGAATCATTTGATGCAATGCACTTATTGTGTATATACATGTTTTTACATCGTACTTGTATTTAAAAAAATACCTGCATGTAGGGCTGGGCGATATGGCAAAAATGTAATCTCGATAAAAAAAAAATTCCCATATTGAACATTAACGATATATATTTCGATATAAGCTGTTGATGTTGCCAGCTTTAAAATAGTATCCCAACAATGACTAAAGCCACAAAAATTAAAGGGTTCACTAAATTACATTTTAAAGTATAGTTTATTAACAAAAACAGATTGCAGATTTGGCCTTAAAACTTAAAACACCTTACTAAAATAAATTAAAAAATAAAAGTTGTGACAGAGTATGGTAAATGAGACTAAATGTACAAAATGTAAACATACAATGATTGTAAAAACAATTTGTAACACAATTATTTATTTATTATTATTAACACAATTGTTTATTTTCTCTATTATAGGTTGAGCTATTTAAATTAGAGGCAACCACTGCATTTTGAAACAATCTACACTATAAATAACAAAAAATTACGACACAGTTCTTTCTTAATCGTATTAAGTGCAGATAATTCAGTCATAATCAACGTAGGCTACTCTCTAAATATTCAAAGTGCAAATAGAGACTTATTTCAAGCATGATACAGAGCTATAGACATACACAACCTATCATAGCCTACATACTAATAACAGCATAGATATGTCATGTAGCCTAATTTGCACGCATTGGGGAGTCACTCTTTTAAAAAGGGGGATTAAAATTGCTTTTGAATGCGCGTGCGTTTTTTGCTTTCGGTTTCAGTTTTAACAATCGCGCCACTTTTCAGATAGCCAAACAAACCACTTATATAACGGAATTCGTGCTACCTTTTTTTCGACAATTTCAACATCTTTGGATAATAACTCGAGGTTAGTTTTACTTTCGTCCCTGTTTTTGTTTGTTTGTCTGTTTGTCGTCCTGGTGATAAGTTTGCTTCGCAAAGTGCGGTAGGAAATGAACTTTGTACTTTGACGTGCACGCTGCACGCTGATTGGCTGTTGTCGCATATTTCTGCTGTGTGATTGGCTCTTAGATTAATCCAGATCGAGCAAAAAATGTCTAGAGCTTATCATCGTTATTAACATAAATTTTATCGCGATTCGATATGATATCGTTTATCGGACCAGCCCTACCTGCATGTAATTATATTACATACATTTATAGTTATAATGTTGACCCATCCCTTACACCTTAACCCTTACAAATCTACCAATACCACCAAACCAGTCTCTAACCTGACCCGTATCCCACCTCAATAGCAGCAGAAGCATTTTGCAATACAATATGAACACAATAAATACATTGTACTTATTTTTTAATGAAGGCCA